>NC_142670.1:19483949-19651415 GCF_964200805.1 Pocillopora damicornis
ATTTGAAGTCAGTTAAGTCACATAAAATAAAAAACGACTTTTCTGGCCTCTGAAGGCAGAAATTAACCTGAAAGAATTAAGGTCATATAAGTACTATGGTGAAATTTCTCGAAAATTCAGCGTGGGAGAGTGAAAAATTATTTGTGGGAGAGAGGTATTCAGATAAGTAATGGCGGCATAGGAGAAAAAAACAAAACTGTTTGATTTAAACAAGAAAGCTGTAGAAATGAGGCAGATCCAGCAAGCATCTTCTGCCAAAGACTGTAAAAACTGTTAAAGGAGACATTACAAACAAGTGAAGGCAAATTCCTAGTACCAAAAGTTTTGATTGCCCCGACGTATCACTTTTCTAACAATCCAGAGCTCTCGTCCGGCGTCCGCATGCAGCCTTGCCTTAGTTGTTGTGATGTCATCATTTAACCGTTGTTTTATGTCTTGATGATTCGTAGCGGGGGCACACTATAGTTTGCGAAACGAAACGAAATTGAAATCTGTAATTTATGAAATGAACTTCAATCTGTAATTTTCGAAATGGAAACATAAATCTTATAGTCACCAGCCAGATGCATCGGTCAAAACTTTTTAAAATATTTCTTTTACTCTGGGTCCATCCCCACTTGAACGAATTGTCAACGGAAACTAAAAATATGAATTCATTTCACACATTTAAACGAATGCTTTTAGTCTTTTATAAGGGAGGAGGAATTGAAAATACTTGAAAATACTCATCTTTTTATAAAGATTAAATTTGAATTCATTTGTTTAATTTTTTTTAAGTATATCCGTTTGCAACGAATTAGATAAAGTAAAGTTTAACTGAACATGTTTTGTTGATGTGAATGGGGTAGAAGATAAATGAACCTATTCCCAGTTCAGAAGTTGCGTTAAGGTTCGTGCAGTATTCCAAGGAAAACGATCCAAGTGTTTCACCTTCACGATGACCTGACCGCCTTCTGTTTCTCACTGCCTTCATCATTTAAACCTATTTAAGGCCTTCGGGTCTATTGAGACCTATGTTAGGATATGTTTGTTTAGGTTATGGTGCTCTGTGGAATGTAGGAGGGGGGGAAACATTTCTTTAGAATGATCCTCAAACTGTGACGGGCGATTTTAATATAAGTTTTTCACTTCAATATAAGTCTCCCGTGAGCATAGCTTAACGGCCGATAATAAGGCATAACCTAAAGGCTGGTCTTCCTCTACAACGGAGTCAAAGTCGTTATTGAGAAATGCAGAGCAATACGATCAAGTTGAAATCAAACTTGTTTGATCTTCCACTTCTGTCTTCAACTCCAACAATTGACTTTTCACGGTTCAAAGCGGAATCGGACGAAACCATTCTCATTTTTCCGACTCTGATCCTGTTCTTTGGTTCTGTTGAGCTTATGACTCCGCTCATGACACTGATTTTTAGTTTTCACTCAGTCGGAAGTGCTCCAACGACTCCGACTGGGACTGCGATTCCGTTGCTAATGTAGACCAGCCTTAAGACAACTTGGAGAGAAAGATATCCCGATAAGATCATCTGGTTTTTTTTTTCCATATTTGAGGGATAAATCTTGGGTAAGGACTGGAAAAGCTTTTGCAATAAAATTCATCCGGGTTCAGACTCAGTACAATTTATCAAGCTACAAACGCATTTCTTAGGTTTCCTATTAAACCACTGGTTAAATAAAAAAAAATCTACATTTGATTGTAGGGATATTTGAATAGAATTCAAATTGGAAAGTTGAAAGCAAATGAAAATCTAAATTTCAAATAAGGAAAGAAACTTTTTTTCCGTTAATGATCGCTATATTAATTCTAATTTCCTCTGAAAAAAGTATCTTTTTTCATATTGGTGGGTAGGCGACAATTTACAAAGTACCGAAAAGTTAAAGGCGAACGACAAAGCTGGCGAAGGACAAGCTTTTGGAAATCTTGGCATTGCCTATGATAACCTATGCGATTTTCATAAGGCAATCGAACACCATGAGCGTGACCTACAAATTGCAAAAGAAGTGGGAATTAAAGCTGGAGAAGAACGGGCTTATGGAAATCTTGGCATTGCCAATCACAGGTTAAGCGATTTTCATAAGGCAATCGAGTACCATGAGTGTGACCTACAAATTGCAAAAGAAGTGGGGGATAAAGCTGGAGAAGGACAGGCTTATGGAAATCTTGGCAATGCCTATCAAAGCTTAGGCGAGTTTAATAAGGCAATCGAGTACCATGAGTGTGACCTACAAATTGCAAAAGAAGTGGGGGATAAAGGTGGAGAAGGAGGGGCTTATGGAAATCTTGGCAATGCCTATCGCAGCTTAAGCGATTTTCATAAGGCAATCGAGTACCATGAGCGTCGTCTACAAATTGCAAGAGGTGGGGGATAAAGCTGGAGAAGGACAGGCTTATGGAAATCTCGGCAATGCCTATGACAGCTTAGGCGATTTTCATAAGGCAATCGAGTACCATGAGTGTGACCTGCAAATTGCAAAAGAGGTGGGAGATAAAGCTGGAGAAGGAGGGGCTTATGGAAATCTTGGCAATGCCTATGACAGCTTAGGCGATTTTCATAAGGCAATCGAGTACCATGAGTGTGACCTACAAATTGCAAAAGAAGTGGGGGATAAAGCTGGAGAAGGACGGGCTTATGGAAATCTTGGCAATGCCTATGACAGCTTAGGCGATTTTCATAAGGCAATCGAGTACCATGAGTGTGACCTACAAATTGCAAAAGAAGTGGGGGATAAAGCTGGAGAAGGACGGGCTTATGGAAATCTTGGCAATGCCTATGACAGCTTAGGCGATTTTCATAAGGCAATCGAGTACCATGAGTGTGACCTACAAATTGCAAAAGAAGTGGGGGATAAAGCTGGAGAAGGACGGGCTTATGGAAATCTTGGCAATCCCTATCACAGCATAGGCGATTTTCATAAGGCAATCGAGTACCATGAGTATCACCTACAAATTGCAAAAGAAGTGGGGGATAAAGCTGGAGAAGGACGGGCTTATGGAAATCTTGGCAATGCCTATGACAGCTTAGGCGATTTTCATAAGGTAATCGAGTACCATGAGTGTGACCTACAAATTGCAAAAGAAGTGGGGGATAAAGCTGGAGAAGGACGGGCTTATGGAAATCTTGGCAATGCCTATCGCAGCTTAGGCGATTTTCATAAGGCAATCGAGTACCATGAGTATCACCTACAAATTGCAAAAGAAGTGCGGGATAAAGCTGGAGAAGGACGGGCTTATGGAAATCTTGGCAATGCCTATCACAGGTTAGGCGAATTTTATAAGGCAATCGAGTACCATGAGTGTGACCTACAAATTGCAAAAGAAGTGGAAGATAAAGCTGGAGAAGGAGGGGCTTATGGAAATCTTGGCAATGCCTATCACAGCTTAGGCGATTTCCTTAAGGCAATGGAGTACCATGAGCGTTGTCTACAAATTGCAAAAGCGGTGGGGGATAAAGCTGGAGAAGGACGGGCTTATGGAAATCTTGGCAATGCCTATCGCAGCTTAGGCGATTTTCATAAGGCAATCGAGTACCATAAGTGTGACCTACAAATTGCAAAAGAAGTGGAAGATAAAGCTGGAGAAGGAGGGGCTTATGGAAATCTTGGCAATGCCTATCACAGCTTAGGCGATTTCCTTAAGGCAATGGAGTACCATGAGCGTTGTCTACAAATTGCAAAAGCGGTGGGGGATAAAGCTGGAGAAGGACGGGCTTATGGAAGATTTGGCAATGCCTATGACAGCTTAGGCGATTTTCATAAGGCAATCGAGTACCATGAGTGTCACCTACAAATTGCAAAAGAAGTGGGGGATAAAGCTGGAGAAGGACGGGCTTATGGAAATCTTGGCAATGCCTATCAAAGCTTAGGCGATTTTCATAAGGCAATCGAGTACCATGAGTGTGACCTACAAATTGCAAAAGAAGTGGGGGATAAAGCTGGAGAAGGACGGGCTTATGGAAATCTTGGCAATGCCTATCGCAGCTTAGGCGATTTTCATAAGGCAATCGAGTACCATGAGTATCACCTACAAATTGCAAAAGAAGTGGGGGATAAAGCTGGAGAAGGACGGGCTTATGGAAATCTTGGCAATGCCTATCACAGGTTAGGCGAATTTTATAAGGCAATCGAGTACCATGAGTGTGACCTACAAATTGCAAAAGAAGTGGAAGATAAAGCTGGAGAAGGAGGGGCTTATGGAAATCTTGGCAATGCCTATCACAGCTTAGGCGATTTCCTTAAGGCAATGGAGTACCATGAGCGTTGTCTACAAATTGCAAAAGCGGTGGGGGATAAAGCTGGAGAAGGACGGGCTTATGGAAATCTTGGCAATGCCTATCGCAGCTTAGGCGATTTTCATAAGGCAATCGAGTACCATGAGTGTGACCTACAAATTGCAAAAGAAGTGGAAGATAAAGCTGGAGAAGGAGGGGCTTATGGAAATCTTGGCAATGCCTATCACAGCTTAGGCGATTTCCTTAAGGCAATGGAGTACCATGAGCGTTGTCTACAAATTGCAAAAGCGGTGGGGGATAAAGCTGGAGAAGGACGGGCTTATGGAAGATTTGGCAATGCCTATGACAGCTTAGGCGATTTTCATAAGGCAATCGAGTACCATGAGTGTCACCTACAAATTGCAAAAGAAGTGGGGGATAAAGCTGGAGAAGGACGGGCTTATGGAAATCTTGGCAATGCCTATCAAAGCTTAGGCGATTTTCATCAGGCAATCGAGTACCATGAGTGTGACCTACAAATTGCAAAAGAAGTGGGGGATAAAGCTGGAGAAGGACAGGCTTATGGAAATCTTGGCAATGCCTATGACAGCTTAGGCGATTTTCTTAAGGCAATCGAGTACCATGAGTGTCACCTACAAATTGCAAAAGAAGTAGGGGAAAAAGCTGGAGAAGGAGGGGCTTATGGAAATCTTGGCAATGCCTATGACAGCTTAGGCGATTTTCATAAGGCAATCGAGTACCATGAGCGTCATCTACAAATTGCAAAAGAGGTGGGGGATAAAGCTGGAGAAGGAGGGGCTTATGGAAATCTTGGCAATGCCTATCGCAGCTTAGGCGATTTTCATAAGGCAATCGAGTACCATGAGTGTGACCTACAAATTGCAAAAGAAGTGGGGGATAAAGCTGGAGAAGGAGGGGCTTATGGAAATCTCGGCAATGCCTATCGCAGCTTAGGCGATTTTCATAAGGCAATCGAGTACCATGAGCGTCATCTACAAATTGCAAAAGAGGTGGGGGATAAAGCTGGAGAAGGAGGGGCTTATGGAAATCTTGGCAATGCCTATCGCAGCCTAGGCGATTTTCATAAGGCAATCGAGTACCATGAGTGTGACCTAGAAATTGCAAAAGAAGTGGGGGATAAAGCTGGAAAAGGACGGGCTTATGGAAATCTTGGCAATGTCTATGACAGCTTAGGCGATTTTCATAAGGCAATCGAGTACCATGAGTGTGACCTACAAATTGCAAAAGAAGTGGGGGATAAAGCTGGAGAAGGACGGGCTTATGGAAATCTTGGCAATGCCTATCAAAGCTTAGGCGAGTTTAATAAGGCAATCGAGTACCATGAGTGTGACCTACAATTTGCAAAAGAAGTGGGGGATAAAGCTGGAGAAGGACGGGCTTATGGAAATCTTGGCAATGCCTATCACAGCTTAGGCGATTTTCATAAGGCAATCGAGTACTATGAGTGTGACCTACAAATTGCAAAAGAAGTGGGGGATAAAGCTGGAGAAGGAGGGGCTTATGGAAATCTTGGCAATGCCTATCAAAGCTTAGGCGAGTTTAATAAGGCAATCGAGTACCAAGAGTGTGACCTACAAATTGCAAAAGAAGTGGGGGATAAAGCTGGAGAAGGACGGGCTTATGGAAATCTTGGCCATGCGTACTTTCTACTTAATGATACGTCTAAAGATCGAGGATCGTTTTCGAGTGCCCTTGACTGCTTTATTTCCAGTTTGTCAAAGCTCAATGAAATTAGGGCTCATCTCCGGTTTAAAGACGAGTGGAAAATTAGCTACCGCGATACGTATAATAGTGTATACAATAATTTGTGGCGTCTCCATCTAAGTCAAGATGAAGTTTGTGATGCCTTGCGAGTTGCTGAGGGTGGACGGGCACAGGCTTTAAAAGATCTCATGGAAGAAAATTATGGGTGTCAAGAGGTATACTCTCAGTCTCATTCCTCAGGAAAGTCAAGTGGCTCCTTTTTTAGATCCATTCCTTCAACAACAGTTTTCATAGCTCTTGATAAACAAGAGATCATTTTCTGGGTTATAAGAAAGGATGAAGAAGTCACCTTGAGGAGAAGAAAGGTAGGAGATATTTCAGAAGAAGATGTGAGAGCTTTCCTTACGACTCTACACAGTACTGCCTTGAACGAAATTGGTGTACGTGCTGGCGTCAAAATTGAAAATCGCTCGCTTGTTCAGTTGCGTGAGGGGGAGTGCATGACTGAAAAGGCCTCTTGCAGTGTTTCTCAGCCTGTTTCATCAAAGGATAGTTTAAAGAGGTTTTTTGACCTTATAATTGCTCCTATTGCTGACCTGGTCCATGGAGATGACCTCATTCTCGTTCCGGAGGGTTCATTGTGTTTGATACCCTATGCAGCACTGATTAACCCAGAGCAGGGGTATCTGTGCGATTCCTTAAGAATCAGATTGATTCCGTCCTTGACTACTTTGAAATTAGTTACTGATTGTCCAGCTGACTTCCACAATACGAAAGGCGCACTTCTAGTGGGAGATCCGTACCTAAATAGAATTGTCTATAAAGGAACAAAGTATTGTCGGCTGCCATATGCAAAGAAAGAAGTAGAGATGATTGGGAGAATCCTAGGAACAGTTCCCCTCATCGGAGAGAAGGCGTCTAAAGGAGAAGTCTTAAAGCGACTATCTACGGTTGCTTTGGTGCACATCGCCGCCCATGGCGGAATGGAAACAGGAGAAATTATTTTGGCCCCAAACCCAGCTGGGAAATCCCTTCATCTTGAGGAGAAAGACTTTTTGTTGACGATGAAAGATGTGTTAGAAGCTAAGCTGCGGGCAAGGTTGGTTGTGTTGAGTTGTTGTCATAGTGCTCATGGGCAAATAAAGGCTGAGGGGGTGGTTGGCATTGCTCGAGCATTCTTAGGTGCTGGGGCTCGTTCCGTTTTGGTGTCCCTCTGGGGAATTGATGACGGGGCTACTTTCCAGTTTATGAAACATTTCTATAAAGAACTAGTGAAAGGAAGGAGGGTCAGTGAAGCTCTTAACCAAGCCATGAAATGTATGAGAGAGTCTGGAGAGTTCAGGGAAGTAAAGTACTGGGCACCATTTGTTCTCATTGGGGACGATGTCACTCTGGAGTTAAATGGAACTAATTCAGTTTAGTTGCTGCTCAATGTAAATATAACTTATTTTGATATTTTCCTTTTAATGTTCTTAAAAATCTTAAAGTGCCTCTTGACGTCAAGTTTTGCACACTCCATTCATTTGCATTTTCGGCCGCAATATGGATCTCTCACGAACTTTGCCAAATTTCAATCCGTTTCGAGCAACAGAAATCATATGTGCGAGATTTCGCGGCCGCCATTATTTGACTTTCCTCTAGAACTAAATCCGCGATTTCAAAGGAGTTGGCGTTGGCGAACGCAGAAAACTCACCTGACTATCTCTAATAAGGTTATAACTGGGATTTGTATTGTATTCTTTACATCATGCTTCCGTCAAGAAGATAACACAACGTAGTCTGTTAGAAGCTTTAGACACATTGTGGATGGCAATTGTTGACTTTCTTAGCTACTGTTTATGCTCCACGAAAAGTACTTGAGCCAACCGAAAAAAATTAATTAAACAAGAAAAAAGTAAAGAGGACAGTCAGTTTTTAAACAAACTGTATCATGATTTCCTCTATTTGTCAAAATACATGAAGTTTTTAATGGTGATGTTCTTTTTCTATGCATAGATGGTTGCCGCTCGAAGAAGATGAATGCAATCTAGAATCGTAATTGACCGTAATTGTTATGACAAACCCTTTCAATGAGATAGACGGTACTGTCTTATATTTCAAACAGCATGAAATGAATCAAAATTTGGGAGTTTGGAAATAATCTGGCTCTCTTTGCGTAGCGAAAAATAAATGTTAGTCGGCGGAAACTTTTTTATATCCGCCCACCGTATCCCAAATCGTAACAAACCATAGTCAGTGGTTTGACTTTATATGTTGTAACTTATCGAATTTGTAAATCGACTTGATAGCGCCCATATACACGATTTAAATGAACAAATATATTGGTATTAAATTGAAGAACAAGTAAGACACGAGTTTTGAGTTTCAAAAATATGGACACTACACAGGCGGCGGAGTAGGGGGGAAAGGGGGCCCCCTCACCAAGTAATCTTTTTTTAGAGCCCTTTAGTTACGGTAATAGACTTAATGGAATTTCATGTACCAATTTGGGTAAAGAGCCTAGCTCTTTTTAATTATACTCAAGTCTCTGTAAGAAGCATGCGTAGTTTTGAGATGTCACATTTTCAGTAAGGAGACCTGTGAAACCACTGTAGGCCTTGAGTGTGGTTAGTTTCGGTGTCCTGTTCGATATAGAAAAAGAACCGTCCTAGATCGGGGCAGGGAAATATTAGTTAACATTTTTCACTCAGAAATAATAAGTAACTTTGAAAGATTCTCCTTCCGCGCAGATGTTGCAGCTCAGCGGGTTCAAAAGCAAGAATGGGGAGCCAACTTTGCATAGTGTTAAAGAATAAGATCACGGGCTCTGTTGAACTAATTTGAGTAAGGTTATAATAATTTAATTGGATTGATATTTTGTTTTTGAAGTTGTTTAAGTTCACTTAAAATATTCTCGTACACCGTTTTCATAGGCAGGTGCTGTATAAGGTGACTGTTGATATCAAACAAGTAGTTGAATGATTGCTCGTGTTTATTTTAGCGCGCAAATGTATAAGTATTGTTAGCGCGCAAATGTATAAGTATTGTTAGCGCGCAAATGTATAAGTATTGTTAGCGTGCAAATGTATAAGTATTGTACCTCACGAAGTGCTTTGAATTCAAGATTGGCTTTTAGGTATATACGCGTTGAATAACTTATTTAAATGCAGTAATTTGGGGATCAGTTTCTGGTATGGTTTTTGCTCAAACGGAAATTACCGTCTTCGAATTCATAGATACTGCTAAAACTGATTTGTTTTTATAGTATAATCTTCCCTTCTTGGAGGTGCTTTCAACTAAGAAGCTGAGTCATTATTTTCGGTCTTCACCGTTTTGACCTAATACTAGTCTTTCACAGTCTATTTCTTCCTGGAATTTCTGGAATCACTGATTTAGCGCTATGACCTGATGTTTTTTTTTTTTTTTCCTCTTGTGCTGAAGCCATGCCAAACCAATGTTCTTCAGCTAATAATATTCGTGGCTATTTTTCACAGCTTAGAAAATGTTATTCCACCGGTGTGACTGAATTACTAACTAGTTTTCAGTTAGTTTATGGAAAGTAGGCACTACTATCGGTAGGCCCTTCTCCAAATACGAATTGATTACTCTTGTTGCATTTACATTTAGCCCTTTGACTCCCATGAGTGACCAAGACAGACTTTCTCCTTACAATATTAAGCAGACAAGTAATGAGTTTAAAGAAAAATATCAATAACGGGATTATTAATTGATCCAATACTAAATTCTCTAAAGTAAAATCCTAAGAAATGAAGGACTGAGGGTAAGGAGAATTTCTGATGAGATCTTGGGAGTGAAAGGGTTAAACTGTGTTTCTGTAAAGGTATTAATGTTACAGTTAATTAATTTCGTTAAAGTTATATCTAGCAATTTTTATGTTGCTCACCTTGGATTATTTTGGCCAGGAAACCTGCATAGGACAACAAAACTTTTAACATGAAAAATGTTATGACCTTTTGCATCTGAACTTAGGTCCGTATGCTGATCATATCTTTGCACAAGCGCAGTTTGCTTACAACCTACTATGCAAGGCATTACGTAAGCATAAATTAAGAACAGTTGATAGTTTGATGACCTACTGTCAGTCTCTTGTCAGTTCTAGCCCGGTCACTTTGAAAGTACGTGAGCAACAACCTCGTAGGCTGTGGAACAGTTACCAGCTGAACAGCTAAGTTGTCAAGTTAAGCCTAACAAGTTGTACTACAATCCAAGCTATTAAAACAAGTGTGAGTTTACAGTTCTAGTTCATTTTGTTGGGTAGTTCAGCTAGTCCCCAATCAAGAGGTTTCTTAACAGTTGGCAATATATGTTTCCCATAATTACCTTCAGTGCTGAGAAACGTTGAATAATTTACAACTGTTCATGTCGGTGTGGGTGGCTGGTGCTGGATATTTAGTGAGCGGAGGCAAATAGCTATTTCAGTATGCATTAAAATAATGAGATAATATAGCACAAAAAGATGAATGCGTGCCCTGATTGGCTACTGAAACGCCGATTATCTTTTGCTATCCACCTCCGAGCAACTCACGCTGGATTTGCCCCTGAACATTTCGTGATCGTTGCCATTTCGGTGAATAGTTCTTAGGTGTTTTAGGTTTAATTCCCTGAAGTGCTCTTGATTTGACAAAGGAAACAAAAAACCAAAATGACCAAAAAGTGTTTTTCTGAGCATTGCTCGTAATGATCGTACCCCTGAAAAATTGCCCCATTTGAAAGTTATGTTAAACCTAGAATGAAAGACTAATATCAAAGGCGCGTGAGGTTTGATTTGCTAATTTACTTAATAGAGCATACTACGTAATACTACCGATTTACAAAGTTTTTTTTTCCTTCGGTAAAATAGCGATCACGTGTATTTGCTTTAAATGAATTCTTCAGGACGAATTCATCTTCAGATTCTTTTTTTAATGTTTGTCTTGTTTAGTTTTTTCTCCGGCATGCCACAACTTATGAATACATTAAGTGTAGAATGGGGTGTTTGGCGCACGAACAAACAAGGAAAAAAAAACAAAATTCAAGTGATCAGAAAAAAATCGATGGGCAGGTCAAAATGTCTGCAATGACGGCTTATCAAATAATCACAGTGTGATAAAAGTGTAATGAAAGTGCCACCAGAGATCAGCTGCATGTCAGCTGTTAGAGCACACTACGGTGGTGGGATCTCCTGTTATTCAAATGGATACTTAGAATGTAGCCTGAAAAGAGAAGTTTAGAACTCAACAACCAAATATTTTTTATTTTTCTGCCAGCCCTTTAAGAAGTAGTGGTGTGAATATAAAGCAGTAAATGTGTTTGCCGCTGCCCTTTGGGATTACAGAGAGTAACATTAAAACTGTTCAAGAATTGTCTTCTGCTGAGTTGAAAATTTGGCAATGGGCATCCTTTTGCTCTTAGTTTGATTTACTGAAAATGAAAATACACAATAAAAAATTTAAAGAAATAAATTCGAAACAATATTGGGACTGTGATGCTCTCTAAACTTGAAGTGTACATTTGTTTGTTTCTATTTTTCATTTGTAATTTTCAAACCAAAATCAAGACCAAAGTTGAGTCGCCAAACCCTAGTGATATTAGATTATTTAAGTCTCAATCAAAACTATAAATAGTGCTGTCCATGACAAGTAAAAAATCGCCATGTTCAAATTTGTTCCAGCTTGTCTCCTCTAACAGCCAACTACATTATATCATGGTGCCACCTTGTCACTCCCAGGATCAGAGAGTTGATTAATCACTCAACTGACAACCCTGCAGTTTATTCTTTAGTAGCACTGAGAATATGCTCAAGATTGTTCTGATGCTCAACCAAAAATCATTGCCAAGTTGTTTCTTTTTTAAAACTATGCTAAACTACTTGCCAATATTGAGAAGCTAAAAGAAAGCAAGCAATAATTTCTTTGTTTCTATTGACTGGAATAACCTCTGACATTCTGAAGAATGAACCACTGGTGCACTTGAATTTGGAGGATTCTTTTTTCTTAAAAGAGATGTGGGCAAGAAAAATTATAGAAAAGCGAAGGGGTGGAAGAAGTGGAATGGTAAAGTAAATTGTCAACTGACATTTCAATAACCTTGGCTATCATTTGTTTTAAATGTAATTTTCCACAGAATTCAGAAAATCTTAAATTTGTAATGCTCATGAAGAAAGGAATGAACTTTGAGAACAATATGGGGCCCAAGAAATATTTTTCAATCAGTAACAAATAGAGATTATTCCATGGAAAGTGTGCACAAATGAGTTCAATTTCATTAACAAAGAAAATAAATAAATGGGTGAGTGCAGTGAGCTGATGAGTTTTCTTCATCAATGCAACAAGTGGATAAAATTGTTCAAGCACTCTCCATGATGTTTTCATTTCAAACAAACTAAGTTTGTTTCTTACTGTCCAACAGAGATCGGGAGCTAACTGTGAAAATATATCGTTCATTCAGTTAGAGCCACATATGATACTTCTAAACAGTGTAAATCCCTATTTGTATTCAAGTAAATTCCATATCTCGAAAATTCTAAAATAGAGGATTAAGATCATTTCTTGAATATTGAATACAGAGGAAGAAGAAAGGTAATACTTTGATTATTTTTGACTGTTGAAAAAGAAATTGAAATTAAATATAGATAAAATAAAAACCCCTTGAAGGTCCATTGTAGCTGTTACATACACACACAACACATATGAGAAGACTATTTTATTTCAGTTCCAACAAAAGCTGCAGTATGCAGGCATTGTAGGACAGATAAAGATCTATGATATTACAAACAGGGATTTTAGGGTAATAGGGTTATAAATATAAAAAGTATAGTTGTCAGTTGGGTATTATCTCCTTGTAAGGGCCTTCAGTCATCACAATTTTTAATTGTTTTTTTCTTTTAATTTTCTCTCAAAGAAATAACAAATGTTTGAACTGCAGAGGGAGAGGCCACTCCTACAAGGAGTATGCCTCACCCCTCTCCCTGAGGGCCATGCCCACCACATCAACTTAAATTTTTTAAATATCAAAATGAAGTCAACTGTCTCTTGTTCATTTCAACTGTCATTGCAGCAGATGAATTCCCCTATAACTGCAATTCATAACTTCTAACCAACCTGAGGGCCATACAAGAGAACATTTTATTGAGGTCCTTACAAAAACAACTGATGGCCAATATTCCTCAGTAGAACTTGAGCAAGCAAAGTTAGCAAGTGATTCAATATCTTGCACTTGGACTGAACTTTTTAATTTTAAGTTTGGTACCTTTCAAAACAAAAATACATGGGTTATGATCGTTTCAGTGGAAACGGTCTGCATGGAAAAGTACTGAACAAGTAAGAACCAAACCAGTGCTGGTATTTACCTCAAAACTACCTTGCCATATAGTAATGCGAATTGAAGTTAATTTTCCTAACTGTGGTGGACATTCCACCACATGGGCTGATTTATGCTTCGGTGCCACTGACTTGTAAAGTAGCGTTTGTATTACGTTGTACTGCCCAACAACACCCCTCAAACCAGCTATCTCAGTTTCCACAATAACTTTATTCCTTACTGAATTGTTGGAAGCCCTAGAGAGCGAAAACATGGAACGATTACTAAAAGACAGTTCCAAGAATTAACATACAAATCAGTATCAAAGGAAAATCATTTAAAAAAGGTATTTTGACATCGTCGTTCACAGTCTTTATCAATACGCGTCAGTAACAAAAAAAAAGGAAGAGAGGCTAACTGACCAGAGCAACGAAAGGAATAATTTTCATACGACTCCTCACTGACCAAGCTGCGAATTACTTTGTACTTACCTCTTCTGTATGAGTTAAAGTCAGTCGTAAAGACTTGCAAGAAAAACTTCACCCTTCGAAAGGCTAGCTCAAGATCTTAAATACAAAATAGAACTTCCACGGTTATTGAAAGGAGAGAAACAAACTTCTGCGTTTCACAAAAAAATTTGATGAGGAGATGAACTTATGGCTTTACGATTGCAGGGGCATTCTGGGAAAGCTACACGCAAGCTCTGATTGGAGCAATAAAGAGGTATGACGAAGGTGTGTCGATAACCATGGTTACGAAATTTAACTTTCCAATATGGCAGAATACAGCAGGAGGGAAAATAGTTACTCGTGTATTTGCTTCGCCTGCAACTGATGGATAAACATAAAATGCGGATATATTGCAACAGCATCACATGGATAAACATTTTTATCTGCGAAAAGTAGTTTACTGGCACTACTACGGTAAGTAAATAAAATATTCACAATTCTTTACCAAGTAATAACTCGTCTAAACCAGGTTACAAAACGGGTGAGACCTACTTTTCTTCCTAGTTTCTTAAAGTAAAGGAATATTGACATGTGTTGTTTCAGCAATTATTGAGGTCATCCTATGGCAGCCAGGCTGTGAATGGTGTACACATGCATCTTAATACACAGTGCAAGGATGAAAACCAAGGACATGGATCTCGAGTTACTCAAGATTATCGGTACATGCGACAGTTGAGCAAACGAAATTTTTCCAGTTGCAGTCAAAATCAATATCTGCTGAGACAACACAATTCAAACTTTTTTGAGGTTAAAAAAAAGAACCATAAAGTAAATAGGTCATGAATGAGAGTTAACAAGAGAAGTAGATCGGTTCTAAAACCCTTTATATCCAAAAACTTGCTAATATAATATCCGGTTGCTGGCGCATTTGTAATCAGACTACATTATAATAACAATAATTGACAGACTGCTACTGCAGGACTTACTTTATGCGCTGCCTGATATGAAAACCAAAGCAACACCCAGTGGTAAAAATTGGGAATGTATTTCCCAACCAAATGCAATGGCACAAACTCTGGGGGTTTGAGGTGTAAATTACTGAGTAAAATTGTGATCAATACATTTTGAAAGATGGAGTAAAATACATTACAACCACTGATCCTTGTGAAAAATCCTTTGCGACAACCGCACAATGATTAGGGCTCCAATACATATATGTTATCACTAACTGTAACCAGTAAATATTAATAGCCTTTGTCAAAACCTAATTTGCTAACTTCCAATTTTTACAATATTGTTGTCTCAAAGTGACAGTGATGAGGAGATCTCAAGTATTTAATACTACTAGATAATTTAACACTATATTCGTATCCGATATATTGGTCTACTAATTCCTAAGTAACGGATAATGATATTACCATTTTTTAATGTAAGGAAGGAAGTGTAGGAACACTTGAAAGTATATATAAATTTTTTTCAGCAAATCTCATCACAGATATTGCAGTAATCACATGCACTAAGTTATTATTAAAGCAGACTTTCTGTGCTCATATAAAGTGACAGATGATTAAAAACTATATAGAATCAATTTTGTTAAATTTAAGAAATTTACAAAGTTTCAGTGCAAAATACAGATTTTATTACAATCCATCATTATCTTAAATTGGTTCAAACATCATGTAAGATAAAAGTGGTGAGTTGTATGTCAGCCAAACTTTTGAAACATGATTTTCCCTTCAAACAGGTATCACTAGAATTTGGAAATATAAAATGATAATAGGCATGCCTATATTTATTCATAAAAAACTACCCATTTACTGGTACACTAAGACAATTACAATTAATCAAGAGTCGTACCAATTTTTCTCTAACATACAATTGAATGTAAGCTCATCAATTAACACTAATCCATTACCTAAAGAAGGAATTTGGATAATTTCAGCGAGATAACCAAATGGAATTAATCAGGAAAGAACAATACTGTACGAAAGAGAATTTTTGAATCATTGTTAGAGTGTAAATACAAAATGTATTAAACTTAACAATTGCATAATTTTCTCTTATTAATTTTTTCTTTGACTCAAATACATTTTCATGCATATATTGAATGTTTCTGGACACTGCTTCAACTAGCAGGTAGTTTGAGTATGACTATGGATAATATCAATCCTTCGTATTTGTTTTCCTTCTTGTTGACCTAGGTGGTCAGAATCCATTGTTGCATCTTTTAGTAAGTTTGTACATTTGAGCATGTACCTGCCAGTATTTCCAACACCATGCTTCATTTTTGGTAAATCATTGTCTTTGGCTGAAGGATGTAATTCACAGATGGAAGCAGATTCCGTGATATGACAGAATTTTTGAAAAATGTTGATTTAAACCAGATTGAGCTGCTATAAAATTGCAACATCCAATCCATCCAAGTCTGCTTTATAACATTGAGTCAACACCAAGCCTAAAGTCACTCACGTAGTCTCATCCTAAATCATCATTTTATCATCTCAGGAACATATCTAGAATTAGGAAGTATCTCACTAAAGAAACAGCAGCAGTTGCTGTTCACGCATTTGTCACATCAAAACTAGACTTTTGTAATGCACTATAATTATATGGCTTGCTTAAGTATCAGTTACAAAGATTGCAATTGGTACAGAACATGGTGGCTAGAGTTGTGTGTCAAATGAGTAAGTTTCAGCATATCACACCTGTTTTGCAGGAGCTTCACTGGCAACCAATCCAATACCGTGTCATTTTCAAGATTCTGTTTCTAGTGAATAAATCACTGAATGGGGCATTACGTTTTCAAAAATTGCTGACTGCCAGTCCCAAACTGGATAAAAATTCTTACCTCAACACCAGAAGAGAAGCACTGAAAGGCATAACTTGGTTGAATCTTAGCATTTCCCTCTTGAGTGATGTGATCTTTTTCTTTCCATGCGATAAAGTTCAATGTCCCAAATGACTCTAACCAAGTTAATTTTAATTTGTTTGTGGCTATTGATGTTCCTGTTGTTTTCATTGATTTGTAATTGAAATAAGAAACTGTGAGAGAAATATACTAAGGAAACAGTCATCTCACAGTAAAAATCTACATTTCCAATCATATTTGTATGTTCTTGCAACATCCATGACAATAAAGTTAAATTTAATTTTAGACAATGTAACTGAACTCCACAATCATGAGAGAAATACCCAAGAGAAAACTTACCTTACACAAAGTTATTAGTCTTTTAGTTAATACTGTGGAATTTGAATGGAATTATGGATCACAGTAACAGTTGCTACTATACAACTCAGGTGGCATATCTTAGATCTGTTTATCTCCTAAATAACTTATAATTACATTAATTTAACAAGTGGTTAAAAAGAATTAAGTTACCACATTCTTTTCTGTATAATGATGGTATTATTTGGGCTTTCAATAATCAATGTTCCTTTTTGTACAAGTTATTAAGACTGCTAATTAAAATGAATGTCTTTCAAAAAATACCATCAGTGAAAGAACCCACTTTCGGCATCTATTTGAAGCATTGTTAAAATCAATAATACACATGCGTCTTTTATGGATGTCATTATCTTAGGAAATCACAAAGCTACAGATAACTGATTGTGTTTTGCATCAAATCAATATTTTACTTCAACCATACCATTTCGACACTTTCCTGAGCTAATTTACACAAAGTTATGAGCATGATGCTCACACGCAGATATACTAGTCCTTTGGCATATTTTAGCATCAATCTGGAAACAAAGAGACAAGAATCACTATCAGTTCATACAACATTAATAATTTATACAGAGCATTTTGCATCAAAGAAATTTGTAATATCTAAATGACAAGATCTTTGCACTCTGAAGTTGCGTATTTAATTTTGTAAACACAAAACAAACAGAGCATTAATTACATATATATCACATATGTGTACAATGCATTCTACTACTACCCACTGAAACTGAGTGAAGCAGATATGTGAGGTAGTGTGTCCATTACACATTCAGTACCTCCAAAAATGTACTTTCAGATCATTTCAATATACAAACTTCGCATCAAAACTGTTGCTTGCACTAGAATTCTTTTAAAGAAAATGTGTCAGTGACATCTACGTATAATTATGTAAGTCTAAACAATCAAACTGTTGTATTAAAGGCATCATCAACTAGATAAAAAGCAGTTAATAAAATGTATGTGGTCATTTATAGGTTGCTTTTCTGACTGCTTTCTGTACCAATTGTCCTGACTGGCTTTGCTTGAATTCACGTCAGACTCTAAAGTATTGCTGAGTGTGGCACATTAAAACAAATAAAAGACCCCTTGAAGGTTGATTGCAATGGTTTCCAATACATACACATATACAAAGACCATTTAATTTCCAATTACATCAAAAGTTGCAGAATGCAATCATTGTAGAAAAGATAAAAATCTATGATAATACAAATGGAGATCTTAAGTATTACGGTTCATTAGTTAGATCTTGTGAGTATAGTTGTCAGTTGGTTAACATCCTGTAAGAGCATTGTCTTATCACAACTTTTCATTAATTTTTTTTCTTTTCTTTTCTCTCAAAGAAATAAAAAAATGTTTCAACAGCAGAGAGGCCAAACAGGAGGAAGAGAGGGGCATGGTGGCATTGGCCTGGGCAGTGGATGTGGTGGCCATGCCCACCACGTCACCTTAAATTGTTATTAAAAATATTAAAATAAAATCAACTTTCTCTCAATCATGTTATAAATGTCATTGCAGCAGATGAATTCAGCTATAACCACAAATAATAACTTCTTCCCAAGCCTGCGGGCCATACTGGAGAACATTTTCCTGAATTCTTACAAAAACAACTGATGGCCAATATTCCTCAGTAGAACTCGAGCAAGCTAAGTTAGCAAGTGATTCATTGTATTGCACTTGAAGTAAACTTTTTAATTTTAAAGTCGGTGCCTTTCAAAACAAAATTACACGGGTTATGATCATTTCAGTGGAAATGGTGTACATGGAAAAGTACCAAACAAGTAAGAACCAAATCAGTGCTGGTATTTACCTCTAAATTACCTTGCCATAAAGTAATGCAAATTAATGTTGATTTTCCTAACTGTTGAAAAATGGTATAGCTCCTAGTAGTGTGGATATAACCTATCACCAAACCCGGCACTTCGCAGAATTGTGAGAATCTTAGAGTAAACAATTGATAACTAATTCAGTCACTTATTCTAAATCTTTCACCAGGAAGGCCTAGCTTGGATAAATCTCAATAAAATTGAAAGCCATCAACCATCATACACATGTCAAGGGAGAATGCCTATGGACATTCCACCACGTAGGCTGATTTATGCATAGGTGCCACTTACTTGTGGGGCAGCGTCTGTAGCACATTGTACTGCCTAACTGCACACCTCAAAACGGCTATTTCACAGTTTCCACAATAACTTTGTTCCTCATTGAATTGTTGGAGGCCATAGATCGCGAAAACATGAAACGATTACTAAACGACAGTTCCAGGAGTTAACATATATATTGGTATCAAGGGCAAATCATTTAAATAGCAATTTTTGTCATCGTCGTTAACAGTATTTATCAATACGCGTCAGTCACAAAAAAAAAAGAGAGAGGCTAACTGACCAGAGCTACGAAAGGAATAATTTTCACACGACTCCTCGCTGACCAAGCGGCGAACTTCTTTGTTCTTACCTCTTCTGAATGAGTTGAAGTCGGTTGTAAAGACTTTCAAGAAAAACTCCACTCTACGAAAGGCTAGCTCAAGATTACGAATACAAAATAGAACTCTTACGGCTACTGGAAGGAGAAAAACGGGGCATCTGTGTTCCACTTGGAATTATGAGGTAGAGATGAACTAATTTATAATTGCAAGGGTATTCTGGGAAAGCTACACGCAAGCTCTGATTGGGGCAATAAAGAGGTGTGACGGAGGTGTGTCCATAACCATGGTTACAAAATTGAAATTTCCAATATGGCAGAATACTGCAGGAGGGAAAAGAGTTACTCGTGTATTTGCTTCGCCTGCCACTGATGGATAAACATATGATGCGGATATATTCCAAGAGCATCACATGGATAAACATTTTTATCTCCGAAACGTAATTTATTTGCACCTGTGGCGTTGTTTATAGGAAGAACAAGACACACACAGGTGAAGTAACACAGGTCTATTTAATCGATGTCCGACGACTCTACAAAACCGGAAAGCATGGTCTCTAAAGTTTTGTTGCCATGGTAGTTATGACGTAAATGCGGACCGGAAGTAAATAGAACGATAAACATCGATATCGTTACATCTCCCTTTCTTCAGGAAACAAAAAAAAATGTAAACGTAACTGAATGTCTCAATCCTAGTTTCAAATAAACTACAAAAAAAAGAAAATTAAGAGTTTGTCATGTCCTTTTTTTTTTTTTTTTTGTTCTTTCGATAACCCCAATCACTGGGAACGTGTGGGTGGTCGCACAATTCGTCCAGATCGAGTGGTGGTCACCGATGGGGAAATCTCCTGCTTATCTGCTGCAGACTGAGGTGGATATTCCGGATGTGGCTTGTCCGTGTTCTGCAAAGGTACTGTGTCTGATTGGTCCTTACTGACTGCAGTACTTGGTATGGAAGGTGGTACCGATGGTATTTCATTACCAGAATTTGCAGTAGCAGAAATTGGTGTTGCTTCTTCACTGTGTGGCATCACTTCACTTGTATGTCTCAGGTGTCTGCGGTTCCTCCTATAAATTCTTCCATCTTCTGTTCTGACTTGATAGGACCTTATGTCGACTTTGCCTTCGACTCTTGCTTGGGTCCAATCCTTCTTCTTTCCCAAGTGGGATTTTAGTGGCTGCAATCGCACTGTGTCTCCTGGGCGCAGTTCCTTCAGTTCTTTGGCGCTTTGATTGTAGTACAGGGATTGTTTAGCCTTTTGTAGCTTCAACTTCTGATCAACCTCCTCTGGTAGCTTCGGCTTGAGCAATTGGTTTGAGGTTGGGAGTGGAGTCTTTGTTCTTCTACCGAATAATCGCTGAACAGGTGACGAGTTGAGTGTTTCTGTGGGAGTATTTCTCCAGTCCAGCAGGGCAAGATATGGGTCTTGTTCGGACTTAACGGCTTTCTCTAGCAGATGTTTTGCTGTCTTCACCGTGTTCTCGACTTTGCCGTTGGACTGAGGATATGTTGGAGAGCTTGTTATATGTTCAAAACCATAAGTGTCTGCGAACTGTTGGAACTTTGCGGAAGAAAAGGGCTGTCCATTATCCGATACAAGCTGGTCGGGAATTCCATGGCGGGCAAGATGGGCTTTCAACTTCTTCACAACTTCGTCTGCTGTCTTGTTTGTCATTCTGTCGACTTCAAAGAAGCTTGAATAGTAGTCAACGGTCACCATGAAATCTACACCGTTCAGATCAAAAAGATCAACTGCGATTTTCTCCCAGGGTCTACTAGGCAGTTCGTGACAAATCATTGGCTCTTTTCCTTGCTCGACAGGCTGGCTGTTGCAGACGGCACACTTTGCTACATAATCTTCGACATCTTTGTTCATCCCAGGCCAAAAAACTACTTCTCTTGCTCTTCTGAGACAGCCTTTGATGCCGATGTGGCTCCGGTGGATCTTAGCCAACATGTCAGCTTTCACGCTCATAGGGATAACTAGTCTTTCACCTTTGAACACCAGTCCATTCTGTAAAGACAGTTCGTCCCGAAATGTAAAGTAACCACTGATGTTTGCTGATACCCCAGCTTTGGTAGCTGGCCAACCTTGCCTGATTGTTCTCTTCAGCTCTCTCAGGGTAGGATCGGATTCTGTTGCTTGCTGAATGGCAATCAGCGTTGGTTCTGATACTGGCAAGTATTGTATCATATTGATGTGCTCTAGCTCTCTTTCAGTGTCTCCTCTCATGTCCTCTATGTACATAACATCTTCTGCTACATCTTCTTTTGTGCTCTTGCGCACTCTGTATGCTCTGCTCAGTGTATCTGCCAGATACATTTCAGTCCCTTTTTTGTAAGACACTTGAAGGTCAAACTTCTGCAATCTTAGCAACATTCGCTGGAGACGTTTAGGCGCACTGAGTAGACTTTTACGGAAGATGCTCTCCAAGGGTTTGTGGTCAGTTTGGATCTTGACAGGTCGACCATATACAAACTGCTCAAAACGTTCTACTCCGAAAAGTATTGCAAGCATCTCTTTCTCTATCTGGGCATAGTTCACTTCTGTTTCTGTCATGGAACGAGATACATAAGCCACGGGCTGGCCTCCTTGCATTAGACATGCACCAAGTCCTCGGTCTGATGCATCACACTGCAATTCCACGTCGTCTTTGGGGTTAAAATACTTGAGGACAGGGGCAGCTGAGAGTATCTCCTTAACTCGCTTGAAACTACAACCTTGTACTTGCTCATCCCAACGGAACTGGTTCCCTTCTTTCAAAAGGTCTTTCATTGGGGATGTAACTTCTGACAGGTTAGGAGCAAACTTCTGGAGGTAATTTACCATGCCGAGAAGTCTCTTGAGATCTTGTTTGCTTGTCGGGGTTGGCATCTCTTTGATACCTTGTACCTTGTCTGGGTCAGGCTTAAGACCATCTTGACATATAACATGTCCCATAAACTTCACTTCTTTGCGACGGAGCTTAAGCTTCTCTTTGTTTAACTTAATGCCAGTAGCGCGGCAGCGTTCTAACAATGCTGTCAGCTTTGCATCATGGTCAGAAAGTGCTTCAGCTTCTGTTTCTCCGACACCAAAAACAAGGATATCATCAAATATTGGCTTAATTCCATCAAGACCTTCCAGGGCGTATTCCAATCTCCTCTGAAACTCTTCCGGAGCGGGTGATATGCCGAAGGGCATCCGCGTCCAGCGGAATCTTCCCCAGGGGGTACCAAATGTGGTCAGAAGACTGCTTTCATCGTCTAGCTGCACATGCCAAAACCCGTTCTTTGCGTCGACGACACTGAAGACTTTAGCATTTGTAAGGAGTGGTAGTAGATCGTCGATCACTGGAAGGGGAAAATGATTTCTCCTGAGTGCTTTATTCAGAGGTTTTGGGTCAATACATAACCTTATCTTTCCATTGCTCTTCTTAATGACCACCATTGAGGAAATCCAATCTGTTGGAACGTCTATTGGTTGCAAGATGCCTATCTTAACTAAGCGTTCTAGTTCCTGTTTTAAAGGCTCTTTTACTGCAAAGGGGACTTTCCTCACTGGCAGTGCCACAGGGGTTACAGACTTATCAATCTCGAGGTGAAGCTTTCCTTTGAGCTTTCCTTCTCCTGAGAAGACATCTCCGAATTTGCTCACGAGATCCGGCTGTGTGGGAATCTCATTCGAGAGAGACATGATGTTATCGGTGTTAATCACTATGAGGCCAAACTGCTGCACCGATTCAGCACCAAGGAGTGCTGTGTGACCTGTTGGAACGACGGTGTATTCCGTGAGGAAACACTGTCCATTCTTGGGGTTGAAGGTCTCGACCTTAGTACATCCTAGAGGTTTCAGCTCTGATTTGTTGAACATGACAAGGGTAGTTTGAGTAGGCTGAAGGCGTTCCATTCGCGGATCGTTAAATACCTGCTGATAAATATCTGCTGGGAGGATATTGACTGTTGCTCCACAGTCTAACTGGAATTTCACTGTTTCATCCCTCAAGCGCATGTTAGCATAAATCTTCTTAGGACTGTTTTTTGCATAAAGGACGCTCACAGATTCTACACTGAATAAGTAATCATCAGAATCTTCGTCATTAAACTCCTGAACTTCTTGTTCTACATTGTGAACTGACTTCTTAGTTTGCTTTTTGTTAGCTTTCTGACTTCTGCAAGCCACTGAGAAGTGGTTCATTCGACCACAGTTATCACACTTGTGCTGCCATGCTGGACAGAGTTCCTTTTTTAAAGGATGGGTTCTGTGGCAGAACTTACATCTAACTGGTTCTGTTACTTTGTTGGGGACGGGGCGTTGGACTTTACTGAGATCTCGTACTTTATTATGGCGAAAACCTATCTTCGATTTTGGGTGGCCTGTGGCAACGGCGCTAACCTCCTCCGCATGGGACATCTCCTTAAGTTGTTTGGATGTGGTTTCACTCGCACGGCAAATATCAATACACTTGTTAAGAGTTAGTTTGTTCTCAGCTAGCAGCTTTTTTCGGGTGGCGTTATCTCTAATTCCTACCACAACTCTGTCTCTAATCATTCGCTCTTGCATGATGCCAAAATTGCACGTTTTAGCTAACGAACGTAAAGCTGTAAGGAAAACATCAAATGACTCACCGACCTCCTGTACTCTCTGATTGAACAGATAGGCTGCGTATATTTCATTCGTCTCACCGATGAAAAAGGCGTCTAGAAGCTCTATCACTTTGTCGATGTCGGTTTTCTCCTCTTCATTTCCGAAG
Organism: Pocillopora damicornis; assembly: GCF_964200805.1. NCBI lineage: Eukaryota > Metazoa > Cnidaria > Anthozoa > Scleractinia > Pocilloporidae > Pocillopora > Pocillopora damicornis. Next base: position 19,508,011 of record NC_142670.1, read on the forward strand.
GGCAAACCATCGTAAATCTCCAGGATATCTGGGCCAATACATGTCAACAATGTGGCTGTTCGAAGATTACTGCTTTGCGTACTGAGCCGTGAGGCGATCTCGTAGTTTGTCCAAAGCCGCTTAAATTTCTTCCAATTCACAGCTAAGTTCCCCTTGAAGTCTAGTTTCGACGGTAAAGGAATAGAGGACTGGATAAATTGAGGAGTTGCTGGCTGCGTGCTTGTTGAAGCTACGCTCGACGAGCCTGATTCGGTCATCTGGAGCTAGATTCACTGAGTTTGGCTTGAAAATGCACTCAAGTATTTCAGCGACGATTCTGTAGGAAGAATCCCAAATCACTGACACCATGTGGCGTTGTTTATAGGAAGAACAAGACACACACAGGTGAAGTAACACAGGTCTATTTAATCGATGTCCGACGACTCTACAAAACCGGAAAGCATGGTCTCTAAAGTTTTGTTGCCATGGTAGTTATGACGTAAATGCGGACCGGAAGTAAATAGAACGATAAACATCGATATCGTTACAGCACCACTACTGTAAGTTACTAAAATATTCACAATTCTTTACCAAGTATTAACTCATCCAAGCTAGGTTGCAAAATCTGAGAACTAATTCTCTTCCAAATTCCCTCAAGTAAAGGAATATTGACATGTGTTGTTTCAAGAAATATTGAAGCCTTCCTATGGCAGCCAAGTTGCAAATAGTGTATACATGTATCCTAATTCATAGTGCAAAAAATTTAAAACTAGGGCAAGGATCTGGAGTTAGTTAAGATTATCGATACATGCGACAGTTGAGCAAACGAAATTTTTCCAGTTGCAGTCAATATCAATATCTGCTGAAACAACACAAATCAAACTTTTTTGAGGTTAAACAAAAGAACTATAAAGTAGAACATCAATCAAAAGTTACACAGTTCATAGGTCATGAGTGAGAGCTAATGAAAGAAGTACATTGGTTCTAAAACCCTTCATTTCTAGTGATAGCCAAAAACTTACTCAAATAATATGCGGTTGCTGTTGCATATGTAATCAGACTACATTGTTATAAAAATAGTTAACAGACTGCTAATGCAGGACTTACTTTATGTGCTGCCTGATATAAAACCCAAGAAACACCCAACGGTAAAAATCGAGGTGAACTTACTGAGTAAAATTGTGATCAATGCATTTTGAGATATTGAGTATTGAGCTAAATACAGTACAACCATTGATCCTTGTGAAAAACCTTTACAATAACTGCACAATAATTAGGGCTCCAATACATATATGGTATAACTTATCGTAATCAGTAAATATTAACAGACTTTGTATAGACATATTTTGCCAACTTTCATTTTAACAATATTGTTGTCTCAAAGTAATACTGATAAGAAGATCTCAAGTATTTCATCCCACTTGATAATTTAATAACATTCATATCTGATATATTGGTCTACTAACTGAGTAACAGATAATGATATAACCATTTTTAAATGGGAGAAGGATGGAGGAGGGGGGGAGTAATTGTAGGAAAGCCTGAAAGTATCTATGGATTGTTTTTTTTTTGCACATTTCATTATGGATATTGCAGTAATCACATGCATTAAGTTATTACTAAAGCTGACTTTCTGTGCTCATATAAAGTGACAGATGATGAAAAACTATATGGAATCAATGTTGTTAAATTTAAGAAATTTACAAAGTTTCAGTGCAAAATACAGATTTCATTACAGTCCATCAAAATCTTAAATTACTTTAAACATCAAGTAAGATGAAAGCCATGTGTTGTATGTTTTTTTTCTTTTGAAACATAATTTTCCTGTCAAACAGGTATCATTAGGATTTGGAAATATAAAATGATAATAGGCATGCCTATATTTATTCATGAATAACTACCCTTTACAAAAACACTTAATACTACACTAAAACAATTAAAATTAAATTCCCAACATCCCAAAAAATGACAAAAGACAACAACCTTTTTTCTTTTGTTTTGTCAACAGTATTTGCACTAGTGAGTAGTACAGTATCTCATTTGAAAGAGGATGAAATAAGCTTTGTGGAAAAAAAAAATTTTTTTCCTTCAAAAATCCATGTATTTTAAATCACGCTAAGAAAATGGCATAAAGTTTGCATGAATTATCATGCAACTTTTGACTTTAAAACAGCCTTGGCCTGAATGGAATGGATTTACAAGGAAACAATTCAAGATGAAATATTCCCTATCTTATGGTAAAGACATCCAGAGAATCTCGATGAAAAAGAACACACACAGAATTAATTAGCTTTTTTTTTCCAAACAGTAACCCAAAACCATAAAAATTTACCCACATTATTGAAGAAGTTTTCCTCATCAAGTATTTACACAAGGGAAGTAAGCTATACCTTACTTGAAACAGCAGTAAATAAGCTTTCCTGAAACGCATGTTTCCTCTTCAAGGAAAAAAAACCACCTCAATGAATGCTTTCAAATTAGCATACGATATCATCAAAATTTGAACTTTGAATTAAGTGATACCCAAATGATATAAAGTAATGGGGCAAATATGAACTAAAAAGGTTCCTTTTTAAATGGGCAACATCTCCATAAAACTGGTTGGAAAATAACAAATCTGCAATGTGTTACAAAAATCTGTTGAACACTGATTGAAGTTAATAAAATGGAAATTTTTTTTCCTCTCATGTTGTTTTAGTGGTGTGATAAATCTGCAATGTGTTACAAAAATCTGTTGAACACTGATTGAAATTAATAAAATGGAATTTTTTTTCTCTCGTGTAGTTTGAGTGGTGTGTATTTACCTTCAAGAAAATGCTGGTAATAAAAATGGTGTGGGGCACCCTCATCTCACCCTTGCCAACTCTAGGCAGGCCCCACAGCTAAATAATAAAAGGCATTCAACACAACGTTTAAAGCATAAGCAATGACAGAACAAAAATTTTTTTTACCCCTATTTTCTCCAATCTTGTTTTCCTATGTACATGTAAAACACAACATACACACACGGAGGGTTTCAGAGCAAACAGGAAATCAAGGTTCAAGGATTGGGAAGGTGATACTCTGCACTATGAAATACTGCAAAGCAGTTTCTCTGTTTAGCAACATGCATATACTTTCCCTCACACTGCGGCGCACTGCAGTAGGTTTGCACCTTTACCTCACCCCTGCCTTCCCTGTAGCAGACCACACAGTTTCTCCTATGCTCACCCTGAAGTGGAATGTGTTCTGTCACAAATTGGCTGGTTTGGGGAGCTGGTCTTGGGGGTCTGCCTGCAGTGGACACAGGGGGGTTGTCATAATCAAGAAAACCACAAATTCCACGGATAAGCTCCTCCCTGAAGTCACCCAGTGAATACTCTGAGGTCCTTCTGAGGGCAGGATTATCTGGATTGTTCCTCTGGTGCTCTCTGAAAAGAATAAAACTGTTGACAACACCAATGTCAATAAGGTGAAAAATTAAGGTCTTCCACCACCTCATACATTTGCGTTCCACATTGTGGGTGGCCAGAATCTGGTCAGATCGGTCCACTGCATTCATATACTGATTGTACATTGCAAAGACCTGAGGCTGAGGTACCTCTAATGAGCTCCACACACCATCAGATTTTATTTTACGATTTATCTGAACAGAGTCATTAGCATTACCAGAAGTACTGATCATAGATACTACTTTATTGTCAACCCACTGCAAGACTAAGCAGGGAGGATCCCTCTGCCACCGCATACTACCCCTAGCTTTGCCCTTTCCCCATTTGCTTCCTTTCTTGAGATTTGCTGGGAAATCTTTCCTGGTATCCAAAATGGTACCTGTAGCAATGACTCCATGCTGAAATAAATGCTTCATGAGATGAACTGAAGTATAAAAATTGTCAATAAACAAGTGATAACCTTGATCATAGTAGGGACTAATGAGTCTTACCACAACATCATGCCCAAGCCCAAACTCACTAATCCCTCTTGCAGCATCTTTTCCAATGTAAATGTTGAAGTCTACAGTATAACCATTAGAACTATCAGCAAGTACCCACAGTTTTATTCCCCACTTAGTTGGTTTGTACTTCGTGTACTGCCTGATGCCAGACCTGTGACGAGACCTGACCATACGCTCATCAATGGCCACATGTTTTCTGGGCTGATACAAAGCAACACATCTAGATTTAAAATAGTTAACAAGGGACTCTACTTTACGTAACTTGTTACTGGGGGTCTCAGATGCAGGATCTACAACATGCAAGAAGGCCATGAGCCCTTGAAATCGTATCCTGGGCATGATGGATCTTGCCCATAAACCATGGTAGAGGGTCTTGGTACTCCAATACCTGTTTATAGTAATACCTATTTTCACTAAACCAAAATAGATCAGAAGGGCTATCAACCGGTATATCTCCTCTGGTGTTGTGTCTTTCCATGATCCATCTGCTTGAGCATAACTCCTATGGGTACCCTCAGTAATGTGTTGAACAGCATAGCTGTTGGTGTGCTCAACAATATTATTCACCAGTTCTTTAGTAAAAAATAATTTAAAAAACTCAACAGCAGTATTCATCCTACCCCTGAGCAAAGGCTGTTCGAATTGTATCCCAAGAGGACGTGCAGGTGTAAAGGGAGGGGGTGGAAACTGATCACAGGGATTTCCCTCATCCTCATCATGATATGATTTATAAGTATCCTCTGAGGAAGGGTCCTCTGGGGTTGGGGGTGCACGTTTTGTGGCTCTACTACCACCACGATCACTTGCAGAACCTCGAGATACTAAAGCACAAACTTTAGCACCTCGAACACCATGGGTACCTCGTCTGGCAGGTTCCCTTTTAGCCCTGAGAGGACAATGTGACCTTGCAGGCTTGTAAAACTTACCTGTGGCATGGGATGTGGAAGGCACTGGATCAACAGAAACACCAACATCAGTGTCTTCACTCTCCATCTCACCCTCACTCTCAACCTCACTAACCTCTGAAACCTCTCCTTCAATCCAATCAGGATCTTCTTCATGCTCCCTAACCTCTCCCACGTCTCCTTCCGATTTACTGAAGAGATGAAATAATAAAAAAAAAACCGATTCACTGAAGAGATGAAATAGTAAATTTCTTTGTTGGATTTCTAAAAATTTGGCCTTGAAACAAGGATAAATAGAGATAATCAACCTCAAAATAATAAAGCACAACACATATCAAAAGCCTTTCACTTGTAATGCACCACCAGTATTTTCCAAGAGTAAAACAATTCAGAAGTGAAACCTGAAACTGTCATTTTACATCATTCCACTAAAAACATTTTCACAACGCATATTTTTTTGCATAATTTGTCTGTTTTGTGAATTTCAGCATGTAACAAGTAGAACCACCTCTAAAACAAAACACACAAAACATATGAGTTAACATAGAGGTCCATACATATATATACAATAATCGTTTTCAAATAAAGGATTTGATTGCGCACTGCGTCATTCGATCTGTGATCAGCTTATAATTTAGCGCGTTGCGTTCTAAAATTCCATTGAAAATTATTTACTCTGTCGCTTTAAAATCATGTTTGATCACAGCGCATATTGCTTTACATTCACAAATATACATCTATAGGTTTGTCTTAAGGCAAAGAAACAAGGATTCGAGCGCGAAAAGTAAAAGTAAGTGTGGTTTTACACCGTTTCAAGACCACATGCTTTACGTATTTGAATATCGCAAGAATGTTTACTGATTACTTACCTCGATTCTTCGCTAAGATTTTCCAGTTTTCTGTCTAATTCGGACTCCTCACCACTAGACATACCACCATGCTCACTTCCATCGTCAAAAATCATCTCTGAAGCCTCGGCTACGCTGTATTTCTGACGCTTCGCATCGGATGCCATCTTCACACGTTGAAATCGTATGGAACTAATTTTCGGAAGGGGCTGTTAAGGTCACGTTTGATAGTTCGGAGCTAAAACTCCCCATGTGATTGGCTTAGAATGTCTACATGCTACAGTCGGAATTTCAGAACGATCGGACGTAAAACGAGCATTTTCGAAAGGTTAACGGAGTCGTACAATTTTGTACGATCGGCCCAAGGGTTGTTGGGAATGATTTTTGTTGCTGGGAAACAATTTAATGTAAGATCATCAATTAACGCTGATCCATTGCCTAACACAGGAATTTGGATTTGGTGAGATAATCAAATGGAATTAGAAAAAGAATAATACAGTACTAAAGATAGTCTTTGAGGAATCGTTATCAATGTAAATAAAAAATATATTAAACTTAACAACTACATAATTTTTTCTCCTTTTTTTTTCATAACTCAAGTACATTTTCATGCATATATTGAATGTTTCTGGACACTACACCGTTACTTGATACAGGTGTATGTCATACTACTAATACATTATCATCTGACATCTTGTTTGTTTGTTTTCTCTTTTTTTTTCTCTTTTTTTTTTGTTGCAGCAAGTAGTGTGAGTATACTATGGAAAAATGAAATCATAAAATTCCTTCTTTTTTTTTTTTTTTTCATTCCTAATGATGAGGGTTGTCAGAATCCATTCCAAAGTGTCTTGTTGCATCTTTACTTAAGTTCGTACATTTGAGCATGTACCTGCCAGTATTGCCAACACCATGCTTCATTTTTGTGAAATCGTTGTCTTTGGCTGGAGGAGTTTAATTCACAGACAGAAGCAGATTCTTTGATATGACAGAAGTTTTGAAAAATATTGATTTAAACCAGATTGAGCAGACAGAAAATTGCAACATCCGATGCATACAAGCCTACTTTATAGCATTAGCTCAACACCAACCCTAAAGTCACTCACGTAGTCTCAGCTCAGTACGAATCTCTATCCTGACATGAACCCGAGATTGACCAAATAAACAAAGGATTTTCTCAAACCCCATTAAATTTCAGATTGCGGACATTGACCATTTGTTTATTGTGTTCCGTTTGGGTCTGAATTTTCTTGACGTTATAGCCATATCTTGTAAAAAACATAAACATCCAAAGCCAACCTCGAAAAATCTGACATCTGAAGAATTATAAATGTTACATGTATGATGAGGAGAATGTCATTGTTCACACTGCACACAGACATTTTCAAAAATAACTGACTGCCAGTCCCAAACTAGATTAAAGTTCTCAACACCAGGAGAGAGGCACTGAAAGGAATAACTTGGTTTAATGTTAATATTTCCGCCCCTCTTGGTTGATGTGATCTGTTCCCTTCCATGTGATAAAGTTCAATGTTTCAACTCTTTTAAACTTAATGATTCTAAACAGGTTAATTTTTAATTTGTTTGTGGCTATCAGTGTTTAACTGTTGTTTTAATAGATTTGTGATTGAAAGAAGAAACTGAACGAAGGAACGTAGTAGTAAATAGCCATCTAACAGTAAAAATCTAAATTTCCATTCATAACTTTTGCCTGTCGCTGCAACATCCAAAACGATGAAATTGTTATTAAAATCAATTGTAGCATATGTAATTAAACTCTACAATCACGAGAGAAATACCCAAGAGAAAACTTAACTTACGCATTAGTTTTTGAGTTTATACTGTGGACTTTGAAGGGAATTATGGATTACAATAAAAGTTATTGCTATAAAAATCAGGTGGCATTTTTTATTACGTGAGGGGCTAATGATTTTGAAGTTTAAAAATACATTCCCTCCACGACTGTAACCTATCTAACTTAAGATGGATTAATTAGGGGATAAAAAAGCATGATTCAAGTTAATATGTAAATGTTGAATTGTATTCCTATATAGCTACTATGGCAAACGAGAGATAGCTGGAAAAAATCATACCTCGTTCTTCAACTTTTAGTACGATTTCAATCCTATCAACCCCCTCCTTATTCTGCAGATTCAGATCTACCTCAGAAAAAGCTATCGAGTACTTTGACTCTGAGTTTCGCGCCTAAGCGCTCGTCAGACAGAACTTTATTCAATGAAGAACATACCTCGTTATATACAAATTGGATAAGTGGCTAATTAATTCACTAGTGTGATGATCTATTCTACGTGTGAAATAAAGATAATGGCATAAACAAGCAAGAAGAAAAAACTATAGGGATCTTTACTAGCCCTCTGTTCTGTAAGAGTAACTTCTACGTTCAGATCGGGAAAATGAACTGCTGTTTGAAATTAATTTTTATCTGATAGAAATTACGTGGAAAAGAAGTCGTGTTCATTTTTATGAAATGCATTATTTTTGGCAATTTTAGAAGCGTCCCTAAGGGCGACCAACACAGTGTTCTATTTATAAAGAATAAGTGGATTATCTGGATCAGCAAAATGGCTGCTGCTACTGAAGGAAATGGATCGGAAATAAATGAATTTACTTTAATTCATGTCTATTTTTCTGCTCTTTTTTTCATGCAATAGGAGTGACGACCTCTGTCTCTATTAAATAAAATAATTGTAATTTTTAAACATTGTCATGGTACAGAAAGAAGGACGTGCAATGGGATTGTTTCAGGAGCCGTGTCCCATTTACCCGTGCCATATCTCACGCACACCGCCTCGCATTATGCTGTTAATATGAATGCGTGTCATATTTCACGTTGTGTGTGCCGCGTGCCATATGTCATATGTTTGAAACAAAGCCAAGCATTAAGTGCCCTCCATTCGCAATTACCTTCTTCGCCGTGTTTTTGTGGATGACTGCATATTTGTCACTATGCCCATTCAATTTCATTGTTTCATTTCTGGTGAGATTAACCTCAATGGTGGTCAAAGAATTCTTTCATTTGCCAGTTTTCCTCATCCTGTTGGTATTGTTTCATTCAGTAAATACTCAGTATCACCGGGATTCACGCGAAAACTCCTTCTCTGGAGGAGCAATCGGTGATGTATGTTTGCGGGAATCTTATCGTGACGTCAGATGCCAAAGCTTTAACTATGTGTTCATCCAAGAATAGTGTGAGTTGAGCAATCGCATAAAGGAAGCCAGGCCTGAAGATTTTGTACCCAACTCTGAGAGGTATTACTTCAGACGAGATACGTAGAGAAGTGGGCGTTAAGGCAAAATGATTCGGCTAACTTTCTTAAAGGGGAAGGCATCGCGTTTTTCTCTTTACTTTCTCGTTTTCTTATTTTCTAGCTATTCTCGGTGCCATACCAGAGCTGTCTGCAGACTCGTGCAAGGAAATCAAGGCGAGTGAAGGTTGAAAGGTGGTCAGCGGCAAACACTGGCTGAATTTCATCAAACCTGACACTCCTGTGTTGACTCACTGTGAAATGAAAACCGTAGGTAGAGGAAGAAAGTTAAACAGAATGGATATACACTAAAAAGTATTGTACATAGCGTAAAAGCTAACGGTAAGCTTTTCTGTCAGGTACAATACTATATATCTTGTTGTCGATCGATCGTAAGTCTGATCGTTTGGTAGAAACACACATAGTAAGTCTTTTCCTGGTACACCAGGAAAAGACTTACTATGTTAAAGAAAAGATAAATTGTTCTTAGTCGTTTAAGATTTCTTCCTCGGAAACTAGTTATGAAGCAGGAAGGAACTCTTTTGTCAGCCCTTACAGAGTATATGGCTGGCTCTTAGTCTAACAGCAGGAGACTAAAATTAACTTAAATCGCATCACCCACGAATAAGCGCCCGCGCATTTCGAAACATGGCAGATCTTTTTTTTAATCTTATCTTTTCTCTTATTTATATATTGTATATCTTAATCCATGTACGGCAATAGATGACTGCAAGAATTGCATATTCCTAGGAATCTTTTTTTTTCAAATTAGGATTTGATAAATCTTGACTCGTTTGCATCCTACTAAGTAAGGTGAACTCATTGTTTATGCTTTGCTTCAATTCCCAACGCCAAGCAACGACTCAATATGTTATTGGAATGATATACATAGAAACTCTTGGAAAGCCTGCCCGATAAAACTGTTTGACACACACTCTAGGCCTTTTTTTTAATGGTGAATAACTTGATTAAAGAGGATCTGAACAATAATTTGCTTAAAATTGTGCGTCATGATCAATGTATATTGTAGCTCTAAACGCTTTGCATATTCATCTACAGGCGAATGTAATACCTGCGTTAGTGTTTGTGATGTGAATGCTGACAGGGAAAACATTCTTGGATCGTATCGCTGCTCTTGCACAGCCGATTTTTCTGGAGATGGACATACCTGCAAAGGTAAGAAAAAAATTTCATCAGAAAACGTACAGTTCTCATAAAGCAATTGTCGTTGCAAGGTGTTATTTCTCTGAGCTTTCTTCGACCATGACTTCTTTAGATCTGAAATTATTTCGCGTCAAAAATTTATTCTTTGATTAAATGTAAAAGTTCGGTGCCAATGTTCTGAAATCTTCGAATTGTTTTCTTTCGATTAGATATTCTTTAATTTTATCCTATTACAAAGAGTTTATTATGTGTATCAGGGACATGGCGGGACTTTCATGATAAACCCTAGACATCTTATACTTTAATTTCCAAATGTTGACCCTATTCTCGATAGTGTTTGTTAAGTGTGTAGCTCTCTCGGTTCATTGTTCAATTGAAGGTGATAAAATCTTGGGAAAAAGAAAAACAACTATGTCAAGATAAAGACCGCAGTATTTGCGTAGAAAGAAGAAAAAGTAACTTGGCTTTAGAACTAGTACTTAAAAGAACAATAATTGAAATCCAAAAAAGGTTAACTGGTACTTATGTGGGTACTTGTTTTAACTCGTACTTGTACGTCGAGACTGACATTAGTGATGTTGGAAATCAAACTTAAATAGTTTTGTGGACAGCAGGTTCTGAAATTATTTTTCTCTTTCTCAGAAATGGCGCATGAAAAGAAGAACTCTAGAAAAACTAAATGTACAACTAGGATATTTAACTAACAAACAAATATTATGGCCGACAATGGCCATCTAGCAGCAACGCATAACAAGTCTATGTAATACCCACTTAAAAAAATGCGAAAATAAATATATGTTATTTGCCGGCTGGGAGGTCCGTATGGTGAAAAACTGTGACCGAGGTATTGAAAATGCTGCCCGAGGCCATAGGCCGAGGGTAGCATTTTCAAGGCCGAGGTCACAGTTTTTCACCATACGAACCGACCCTTAGCCAGTAAATAACATTCTTTTTTTTTTTTAAACTTAACGAAATACATTCTGAAAGAACCCGAATGATTTGGGGCTATAAATACGGCAAGATCTTCCATAAACTGAACAATTTTTGAGCGAGTAAATGGTAGTTAAAGTAAAGGTGATACAAATTAAAGAGAGATGCTTCACTGAAACATTTTCACTTGCGTAAATAAAGGTGATTTAAAAGGCTTCCAAACAAAGTTTGAAACATTATTTTTACAAGTATCTGTCACAATCTGACACCTGTCAATTAGAGAGCACGTAAGAAAAAAAAAAGAGCAAGAAGATTTGAAAAACAACGGAACTAGTTTGGCAAGGACTGTCGGGACAATATTTTCTTCAAAAACAATCAATGATATAACGGAAAGTATTATTCACTCTCATCGACGATTCATTCATATGCGAAGATTTACCTCTGTTCATTAAGTAAACGGCCAGGAAAGTAATTGTGAGTAAATTCAATTTTTTTATTTTGAAGTTGTGCGACTTTGCTCGTTTGTTTGCTGCAACGGCGTATGTAAATCTGGTCTTTCCTCCACAAAAACTAAATTCGAACGGCACACCCCAACGAGACACAAGAGGGTTTTAAGGCGACCTTTTCTCAATAAATTCCTTCAGTTTCTGTTGTGCAATTTATGGTCCAAATGTCCAAATTGAACGGACTTTGAAAGACTCACCGAGAGCGCATATTTATTGTCGAACTGAAATTAAAACTTCGCTCGCTCTTTCAATACGAACAAATTGTTTGAGAAAATTCAGACATTAAATGAATGAAAGTTCCATTGTTCAGTTTACCTGTAACCAAATACCTCACGTTTTAACTTTCTAGACGATTTTTGGGCCGCTTGTCAACCAACGTAATGACACTATTGCCTATACAAATTCATTCCGAAACCAATATTTTTTCGTCAACTAAAGTGATTTGAGAGAGAGAAAAGAGAGGATTCATAACTCAGCTTGAGGTAGTGACCGATGTGTTTGCTTAGAAATACTGCCCAGCGGGAAAAACGAGGTGTATTTATGAAAAATGGCAACGAAATTTGAGATGTACTCGGCGACTCACGAAAGCGTTACCGTGGCCCGTGGGCAGAGATAGGAAAACACTGACCGGGTAAAGAACCAATCAGATTGCAGGATTCGTTACCGTGCCCTCCAAAAAAAAAATAAATGGCAGATACTGAACATACACCTTCAAAGGTAAAGTCATCCCAAAACTGTTTAAGATTTGAAGAGCAGTTGTATCAGCCCTGATTATTTATGCAAATGAAATTTGGATGGCATTCGTTCCTTTTCATAGCATGAGCTTCTCTGTATTTGTTACTGTCTGAAAAAATAACATGCAAACTACATAAAGATTAAAATGAAACGACTGTCAATTCAAGATAAAGGGAAATAAACGTCACAAGTTCAATACTCGCAATCTTATGACACAAATGTTAAAGTAAGTATAAAAAAGACAAGATTTTCCGTCAGGAAAATCCCACATCAACGAGAACGTGAAACGATCGGTCGTCCATTCATTCTAATAGGAAGATAAAACAAAAAATCAGTGAACTCCAGACCCTTATCATGGAGCACAATATTACATTTAAGGTTGTACTTGGTTGCAAAAAATTCGCTACATTTCTACTGGTAGTCAAAACGAATTAAGTCACTGATTATGCGCGTTTTGTTTGAAAAATGCAGAGCATTTTTCTTACCATCCTCATTTTGTTAATTAACACATTTACGAAATTATGGAGTTCTATCATTGTCTGTCACGCATGTGGAATTTCGTTGTAATTGCGGCGTTCGGAGCGAAATTATACTGGGAAAGGATTATATAGAAATTAGAGAAGATAAACGGAACCGAACTAAACAGCCTGTTAAATAGCCTAAAAATCCAACTCTATGAAAGCGAGGAAAGTATTTTTTCTTAATTCAAACCTTATTCAGATTTTTAATTTGAGAACTAAATTAAAATTATTTTATCTCTCAAATCCTCACTATGCGTCCACTGCTAAACGTAAAGCAGGCATCCCAAGCTCACGTCACGAAAAAGCAAACGATTTTTTCACGAACTAACGAAATTAAGTTGACTTCCACTTCTGAGAGGAATAACAGTGGGAAAAGCGAGTTTAAAACGGCAGAGAACGCCAGAAACCACAACGGACACACAAGATTTGAGTAGATTCTACCAATTTTACGCGTAAAATAATATTTCGAAATATATACCGGTATATCGTTGTTAGTCGACCATATTTCGTTCCCTTTAATATATAGATTTAGCCAAGCCTAAAAGCGGAGCTCGCTTTTTTTTTCCCCTGCACGTCTCAAGGGCACAACGCCTTGCCCCGGCCAGGACTAGAACACAGGTCGTCCGATTCGGCCCAGTGCACTGACCACTGGACTACTGGACAAAGCCGTGGCCTTGGCGTGCCCGCGGTACAGTTGACCAAGCATGTTAAAAGTTGCACCTTGTACGGTCGTACATCCAAATTTTTTCGGCTTGATGGGTTACTACTACTTTGTATAATTATGGGGCTACGCTCTGCGAGCTCCGCTATTATTCCTTACAACGTGTTCAAATTCTCAACGTTCAATTTAACACCGAGTCACACAGCGCATGACGCTTTCATGAATCAATCGCTTGCTTTTTCTCCTGACGTGAGCTTGGGACGCCTAGGCGTAAAGATATTTACATAATTGCTGAGGCGCATCCTGCCAGCTTGGGTTAACTGTACTTAAATCGCTTCTTTCTTCTTCTTCTTCATCTTCCGAGTCTGTTCTCAGGTCGCCCTCAAAATTATTATTCATGTCTAATCCATATCGAAGCATTTTTTAAAATAATTGCAAGTATTAGTTTCCTTTGCAGCCAAAGAACAAAATGGTTTGCTGTGGAGGTTTCTGACTGCATAGCGAAAATTCGGATGGCGTCCCTTTGTAAAAAACGGTCCTTATGGTTGTTGGGTTGGCTGGTGAAGCTTATTTTCCTCGTGTGACAGGAATGTCACGTCGGCGAACGATAAATTAACGCGCGCAAAATAATGCAAAGGTATGATAGCGGAAATTTGTTTCCCTTTTCTTTCTTTAATTGTTCTGGCTAGCCAAGAATAAAGACAACAACTTTTTCAGTCTTAATTTCCTAAAGAAGAACATAGGTTACGTTTTTCAGCTAATTGTTGTAACGCGTGACTTAAACGCATCACCTGATTAAAAATTATTGTCTTAACTCTGAATTTATTTGAAACAACACTTAACAGCAGCTGTAAAAACCTTTACTTTTCTGTGTATTTATTCTCTGCTGCTTAAGTGGATAAATGTGATCAGGCTCTTTAAGTGTAAAGGGACAATCAATATTCAGGTACTTAATGTAATAGCTTTGTAACTTTCTCCTTTACCCTTAGTAGTCAATTATTTTATCCTTCTTGCAGCAAAATTGTTAATTTAAGACGGTGAGCAATTTTTCTGTGTATCGCAAAATAACTTCATTTCCGGCACACATGTCAATTCTGTTGATAAATACGTGTTTGGTTTGTGCTCTAACGGAATATTTATTCTTCACTATTTTTCTTTGGAACGTATAATCTGTTGTTCGGTCCGTCTAGTTTCTTTAGGTTCTGTGATATCACCGAAAAATGAACTTTACAATGAACTTTCTTAGTGGTTTCAAAACAAAGGAAACACGGCACTTCGGTTAAACTGATCAAAATTAATTTCCTCTCTATAAACATTACTACAATGTTGTGTAAACTGCTGACGAGAATCAAAAACAATCAACTTGTTAAAATGTCCAAATGCTTAGCGAAACACATCAAGATTTAGTATTGAGATCTGCGGACTTCAGAATGGAAATATCTGTATGGGAGCGTCCACTTTGAATTGTTGTTTTACATTTAATATATAACAAAAAAAAAAAAGAGGAAAAATTGGCGATTAGTTCGTAAAACCAAAAATTTGAAAGTCAAATGAAAACTAAGTTGGAGACAAGAAGCAGTCAGCTTGTGGATGATGCGGGTTCTAAAAACTACTAATATTCCATTTTTTTCTCGTCGACATTAGCCTTTCTTTCCTCAGAATTAATGAAAATAAAAGGAAATTTAAAAAAATAGAAAAAAGAAAAAAATACTTTGTCCACAAGCTCTTTAGGAAGACGTAATAACTATTATAGTTTCAAGAACTTTTAGTATATAAATAACTCTTCTAGTCTATAACTGTTTACTTCCAAACAATAAACTCTTAATTCTCTAAACCATACCGGGGCTTTCTCAGGAAAGAGGGTAGTGGGAAAAACGCGATTCATCAAATCCCTTGTTCCTTTTTCAACGAGTGATGATAAGAATGCTCTTCCTCTGGCTAGGTATTAAATATGTCACCATCTTTGTATTTTTGTTGCAGTCGATCTTAAAGGTTAAAAAGGTTACGAGACTGACGGCTTGTAACATCACTGTTAGATCATGTGAACCTCCTCGTTTGTTTTATCAAAATGTATTTGTTCGTTGTCGCAAAAGAGCACGAGCCACGCCCAGACTGATTTCCGTTGGTGCAAAATTTTGAATTACAGCAAAGTGGGAGATTGAAGACTGCATTTAAACCGCACAGCTTCTATCGTTGTCCGTGCTTACTTAAACAAACTCAAAACACTTTAATCCCACGTTAATTCGATAGAGATAACCAGTGATCATCACCAAAACAAGCAAGGATCAACAATATAAACATGACAGGACGGATAATGCATGCACTGTAAGTACCTCCCGTTGTTCCATACAAAGCCTTAGAAAAGTTTTCTAAGGCTTTGTATGGGACAACGGGAGGTACTTACAGTCCACGCGTTTTTCCGTCCTGTCACGTTAGAGGAAGTTGTCGGTTGTTTCTTGTGAATTGAGGCTGGTAACAGCAGTCCCATTTGTTACGGTTTACGACATAAGCATATAGATTTTGACTTAACATTCTTGGAATTACTCATATCTAATCATCCATCTTGTAAGTGCCCTTTGGTGAAAATTTTGTGAAATTGTTCGGTTACCGGGCATAAAGCCAAAGGGACATGCATTTATGAGTCAACAAATTCCTTCCTGACTTTTTTCCTTTTCGGATTTTGCTTTTTTTCTGGGGCAACTCTGGTGCAATTAAGCAAAGTAAATTAATATTGAATATAGAAAACTGGAGACATCATAAGTAAATAGTACAAACCTTTTAATACATTCCCCCAAAGAAAAGGATCATGGTATTTCATACGCTTGAGCTTAACATCCTGAGATTTAACACACACCATTATGAGGTTAATAATTTGAAGGGAACTGACCAATGAGTTCCATCCATCAACTATCCTTTTGTAGAAAGTTTTTTGATGAGTGAAAGGACGCATGACAGTAGGCACAGTCGTCTAGTAATTTGTTGTATAGCAAAATAAAGAAATTAGAGATGGCGATGGAGAAACAAATCGAAAATTTGGAAAACGTACTTGAAAGCGTGTAAGAGCGCAAAATACTACAAAACCAAAATGTCATGCCGGTATAACGTTCCCCTCAGTCAAGCTCAGTTCACGTGTAGCGATGGTTGTCAGTAAATACGTGCACGAGTGGGAGACATTATATTGCTACCTTCTAATGTCATAGATTTTGTAATGTTGTCCGCCCGGATGGTCCTTATGTTTTTTCGGTTAGCTGATGAAGCTCTGTTCCCCTATTATTTTTTATAAATTGTTCCAGCTGGCTAGAAAAATTCCTACAAAACAACACAGGTTACGTTTTTCACCTAATGGGGCAGTTTTTTAATGCATTTATACTCGGTACGATGCAGATAACAACATAAGAATAGTAAGTGATGATGAAAATGGAAATGATCATTATTCGAACTACATCCACCTTTGTTTCAACTTTGTTTACTAGCAGAGAGTAACTGATGTAGGAAAAAATATTTTCGACCGTAGGACAACATAATATATTTTTTGAGATCCGGTTTCAAAGAAAATTAAAAATTAAGCATCTTTTATGTACACGGCGAAACAGAAATTTCTGATCTAAAAATTTGTGCGTCAATGATGGCATCATCTGTATTTATTAGTTGAATATTTGTGCGAACTAGTGAAATCGTCAGTTGCCGAACGATAGTTATCTTTTAATATGATCAGGGATCAAATTTGGGTCAGAAAGTCGTCATTTTGCTGCAGCATTCTATTAGTTGTCCAGTTAGTTTTCAATAATCAGCCCTTCCTTTAGACCTAAACTAATTTTCTTTTTTTATTCTTGTTGTACGTGTGACTCTAACGAATTAAGCGAATATAATTCTCGTCTTAACTTTGAATTTATTTAAAACAACGATTAACAGCAGCTGTAAAAACCTTCACTTTTCTGTGTATATATTCTTTGCTGCTTGTGTGGATAAATGCGATCAGGCTCTTAAAGTGTAAAGGGACAATCAATACTTAGGTACTTTATGTAATAGCTTTGTAACTTTCTCCTCTACCCTAAGTAGTCGATCCGTCTAGTTTCTTTAGGTTCTTTGAAACCACCGAAAAATGAACTCTACAATGACCTCTCTTAGTGGTTTCAAAACAAAGGAAACATAGCGCTTCGGTAAAATTGATCAAAATTTAATTTTTCTATGTAAACATTACTACAGTGTTGCGTAAACTGCTGACGAGAATCAAGAACAATCAACTCGATAAAATATCCAAATGCTTAGAGAAACACATCAAGATTTAGTGGTAAGCTCATCGGACTTTAGAGTTGAAAAATCTGCATTGGAGCGTCCACTTTGAATTGTTGTTTTTCATTTAAAACACAACAACAAAAAAAGAGGAAAAATTGGTGACTAGTTTGCAAAACCAAAAATTTGAAAGTCAAATGAAAATTGAGTCGGAGACAAGAAGCAGTCAGCCTGTGAATGATGCGGGTTCTAAAAATTACTAATATTTCATTTTCTTTCTTTCTTTTTTGTCGACATTAGCATTTCTTTCCTCAGCATCAATGAAATTAAAAGGAAATTAAAAGGAAAAAAAATAGAAAAAAGAAAAATATACTTCGTCCACATTGCTCTTTAGAAAGACGTAATAAATACTAGAGTTTCGATAACTTCAGGTATAGAAATAACTCTTCTAGTTTATAACTGTTTACTTCCAAACAATAAATTCTTAATTCTCTCAACCATACCGACGCCTTCTCAGGGAAGAGGGTAGTGGGAAAAACGCGATTCATCGCATTATTCATCGCTCAAAAAGGCATTTGAAAGGGAAGGGATTTTGTTTTGAATCTTGGTCCCTGATGACACGTTTAATCGACCAGAGAATTAGAAATTCGTATTGTCAATGTGAATTTTGAAGATGAAGCGTTTATACTAAGCATGCACAACTTTTAGAATTCAGGAGAAATAAATGTCAGTCAGTCTATAAAAGAGAAAACACGCGCAAACATATGTTTTAGCAGTCTAGAACAGTTTAGAACATTCTAAATAATTACATCATATTCTATTCATAAAACAGTATAACATGACTAAACATTAGAAGGTGCGAAATAGAATATTCTGGAATATTTTAGAGTACTCTGGAACATTTTACATGAAGAGTCAAAGAATCAACAAAACATTGTTGAAAATAATACCAAAATCATCAAAATTAGTTACCAATTATACTCCTTTCTTTACGGACAGCAACAACAACAACATAAAACAAATATTTCTTACTGACTTAACCTCTAACTGTGCCAAATATGAGATTGTTTGTTCTTGATTCGAAAGTCCAATTTTAGTTGGCAATTTTGAGGCAAAACGCTCTCTTCTCTTTTAGATTAAAAGGAAAATAAACATAATTTCTTTTGCCATTACTTAGAAGGTTAGTTGTTATGAAATGCAAATTATTGTCTAAAAACCGATGCCTTCAAGTTTACTAAGATAATGCATAGCTGGGTTCGGTATGAAATTGTCCATTTTTGATACATCAGGATATGTGCACAATCCATGACAGCAATACTAAAAATACACTGTTAAATGATCCGAATAATTTTTTCTCTGTTTTTTTTCCCTCTTGGAAATAACACGCACAAAAATGTTAAAAAATATATATATCAACGTATCAATAAACCAAAATTTTTATCGCAATATTCAAATGTCCTACGAGGTATGAAGAGTAGTTATCAGACAAGACGATAGAGTCATCACGTCTTTACTTTTACCAGATCTTAACATACGTTGCCATTTTTAGAGTACGTAAATCTTAGCTGTGCATGAATGAACAGTAGACAAAGAGTCCATTGGTTGCTGGGTGACTGTATTTATTAGTTTTGACGTAATTTTTTTTCGTGAGTAACAAGGCAACCAACACAATCTCCTTTTTATTATTCTTAATACGGAAGGGGAATGTTTTGGGACAAAAAGGAGTTTTTTCTTTTAGCTGCATAATGCAGGTGATGAAAAGTACTGTAGATAAACAATGGCAAAACAACATCTTAATTTTCAGCAGTTTTAAACAATGACTATCTTTTTAAAATTCAATTTTCCAGCAAGTGCTTAGAAATTCTTTAAGGTTTTTTTCTGTTTCACTTCGAAGGATACGTTTGTTCTTTAGCCGATGGAGACAAAATCATTAAAACATCAAGAGTTTTACTCCAGAAGCTTGTGTATAAAACATCGAGCTGCTTCGAAAGATTCAATTTACTATCTCTTTTGATTAAAAAATGAAAGAAACAAAGTGAAACACGTCAACTTTTCTCCTGCAGGAAACAAACTGAAATACTTCATGATGCTTCCCCCAATGGCTAAGTGGAGTTTCATCCTCCTTTTCTGTAAGCCCTTCAGTTGTTCACAACTGTTGTCGAATGTGTTTGCTAAAATGATGAACATTTGCATTTGTTGATAAATGGGAGGGAATGGGAGTCTATGGGTAATGTGGCAGGGGAGGAAGGGTAGGATGCTTGGGGAGGCCTGAGAAAGAGCGAGGAAAGGGAGGAAAAGAGGAGAGGAAGGGAGGAGAGTGCAAGGTTGAATGGATGAATAGAGCGACGAGAAAAACTACGAAGTGGGAATGGGGGTCTGTTGGAAATTGTTATGTCAAGTTCTCTTGAACTGCAATATGCGCCAGTGTTTAATTGTAAAGTAATAACCATGAGGGGTGACAGCTTCTCACATCTGCGTGAAATATCAAACTCCCTCTAGGCAGGCACGATGTAGTGTATGCTTTTCTACGATCAAATTTCAAATTAAAGCTCTAGAATAAGATGACGTCAATAGATAATTCCTCTAATTAATTAATAAACTACTTCCCTTTGTCCTCTGAAACACTTCTCTCAATGAAACTAACTGCAAATGTAAAGCGTTAGTGAGTTGTTGGTTGGAATGGAAGACTCAGTTTTGTAAGAGTTACCTGAAACCCGTTGAACTGGAGCTCTAAATGACAACTTATTGCAGTCGTGTGATAGATGTTTTAAAGCCTAGTGATCTGATATTTGATTAGGGGACGAGCGATGCTTGTAAGACAGAGATCAACTTAGGTCTAATATGGCGGCCCTTGTCATGGAGATATAATGCAGACTTTTTCTTTCTTTCGGCATATACCACTAAGCATTCATCTATCATATCTGTAATTTCTTTTGTGCATGTGTAAGCCAAGTAATTGACTTGTTCCATTTGTTGTAGTTTTGTTCAAATATCCTCAGCAAGCAAAAGGATGGAAGAGTGTTCCTTCATTTTCGGAATCACATGTTCTCTCAGTTCGAAAAGGGTACTACGTGGAACTAAACTTTACCATGCGTAGCTATTTTAAAGCTCCTTGTCTATGGGATGAGTATCTTGAGATCCGTGATGGCAATGATCAGGCAGCCAACGTTCTTGGTGTATTCTGTGGAGATTACAAAACTGCTGTGGTGCGATCCAGTGGGCGATACCTGTGGTTAAGATTTTTCCCTCAGAGATTGTATAATTTGAGTGCACACTATTCGAGAAAATCCTTCAAACAAACAGGTATGATATTTCTTGCTAAGTTAAGCACTATTAAGGCACTTGGCACTTGGCACTATTAAGGCACTGGTTAAAATCTTTCAATTCAACTGTAATTTCATGAGATAATAAATTACATTCGGACACATTACGTTTTATTGCTCATGTAACAGTATTTATTCCCTTTTTAAGTAGCTTTTTATCTGATATACAAACAGACAGACGAACAGCCACGGATAGAGACAGAGAGAAACAAACAAAGAAAGAGACCGACGGAAGTTCTCTGCGAATTTGGAGTAAAAAATGGTTGTCCATACACAATGTATTTACTTCACATATTTTGCCTGCGGTTTGCTTGTTCTGTATGACAAAAAAATGGTTTTGTTTTTGTTTTTGTTTTCTCGTTTTTTTACCAATCGCCAAATGTAGCCACACCCACCATGACCCAAGTACCCAAGACACAGATTGTATTTTTGAACAAAACCTCCAACCTGTGGTGCCCGGTGGAAGGTGCGCCAGCTCCATACATTGTGTGGCGAAAAAATGGTGTTGTCGTTGAAAATAGTACCAGCGTAAGATACCAGCTAATAGCGGCAGAAAAGAATGTGAATTACAGCTGTGAGGTACGAAGAGATAAAGAGATATCAAAGAGGGAAATTAGCCTCAAAACTGAAAGTGAGTTTTATTTCTTACACCATTGTAATAGAACTATATAACTTTTTTCAATCGAAGTGCCTACATTTGTACTATTTTGTTAATTTCTTAGTATCTTGTTTTATTTCTCAGTATCTCTCCTCCGAGGCTCGCCGCCCTCGATGTAGTCGCTCCCGTAATTTGTCCTGTTCTTCTAAACTGCGATACTGATTATCAATATGTTCGACAGTTCTACATTTAGATTAGGCTTTCTTTGATTGGATATATCAGTGTGACAATCTTTGTTTGGAAAGAGGCAAGTTTGGCTAGTGGTTGTGGTGCGAAGATTGTAATCTAGTGGTCTGGGTTAAAGCTATCCACCCTGCTACTCACTGGATTTTTTTTTTCGGTTTTCCCCGCCTTGTAAATTGCCAAATGGTCTGCCTCCGACCAGTAAGGACTTTTGCACAATGTTTATTTACGATGTTTGCGTCAATTAACTCTTTAACTCCCAAGATCTCAATAGTAATTCTCTTTATTGACTGCGGTACAATTCTTATGATCTTAGATCTGAGAATTTGTTACTGGATGATAATCCCCTAATTGATATTTTTCTTTATTCTCATCACTTGTCTGCTTGAAATCGTATGGATCGGCATTGTGAGAGAAATTCTCTCTTGGTCACTCGTGGGAGTTAAAGGATTAATTTGCTTTGATTAGTTTTGGTAATTTTAGTTTTCAATTTTGTTTAAGTAATTTTTCTTGATTAATTTTGTCATACCGTTTGTAAGCAGCATTTTATCATATCCACTTTTTAATTAGCGCAGTAGAAACATTAATCTTATCGCACGTATGGAACTGAGACCTATTTTTTTTGTTGTTTTAATTATTTAGCGCTGTTCTGCCTCTCTCAGAAAGAAACTCTCCCCGCTGCTACAGTTTGATGAATTTTTTTGTTTTAGCTTAAATTCTGACTTCCCTAAATGTTGACAATAATAATTATTTATGAATGAAAGTGATCCTCGCAGTGATGTGCACTACTTAGGCAGTAGTGAAAATAAGGCCTGAAAAAAAAATTCAGGCCTGTACGGGATTTGAACCCATGACCTCTGCGATACCGGTGCAGCGCTCTACCAACTGAGCTAACAAGCCAACTGGGGGCTGGTCATGATGGTGGTTCTAAATAAATCCGTGAAGTGATGAATAGACGGTTAAGAATATATGAAAGTCATATATTTGACCTGCGAATTTTCACTACTGCCTAAGTAGTGCACATCACTGCGAGGATCACTTTCATTCATGTCTTTATCCGCAGTTCAAATATATGACTTTCATATATTCTTAACCATCCAATAATTAATTAGTTCAAAGTAGATACTCAAAAGTTGACAAATTTCGCGAATTTAAATTTAGCCTAAGTTTAAAGGCATATCTCGTGCATTCCGTTGTAATCTTTCTAAAGCTACTTTCCTATTTTTTTCTCGATGCTATAAAATAAGTTGGGTTTCCCTTTGCAGTGCAAACTCAGTGACGACATTTTAACATTTTTTAGCGATTTAACCGTATGAAATATACTTACTGTCTAATATTCAGAGTGCCCAGGCCCTTGTGAGTGCCACACTTCTAAGGGAACATACAACCTGCTGCGTGTGAACTGTGAAGGAAAAGAATTGATGTCGTTTCCGTGGAAACTTCCTCTCCCCACAGTAACATTGTGAGTATTAATGAGAGATCAACTGTTGAGGTGCTATGTAAGTTGCAGCCTAAGCTGCAGATGACAAGGGAAATAAACGTTATTCTTCATCTTAACTGAGTAAGAGCGACCTTTAAATCAATCTTACACCAGCCTTTGCCTTTAATTTTTTGAACGTAGGTTTCCTTCGGGGGTCATTCCTCGCCCGAACTACTATTTCCCGAGTCTCTCGAGCCATATTGAAAGAAATATTTACCTTGTAAACTCAAACCTGTAACCTCGTGGCTACACTAAAAAGTATCTTAACTGTAATATGTTATACAATGTCCATGCCAGCAGGGTCACAAAACAAGAACAAAGCTAAACAATAAGGCAGTACTTCGTGATTTCGTCGAGGCAACGTGGAATCGCAAGACGAAATATTTTGTAGAATGTGAACAATAACAGCGCTATATGCTTTCTGTTTATGCTCGAACTACTTGGCACTTTAGAAACTGAAAATATAAAGCAAATGATGAGAACTTCAAAAAGCGTAGATATGTACCAATACATTTTATAACTTTTTTTTTAGTTATATTCAGAACTATCTTTGGTGTTATATGACTGCTTAAATATAGCCATACAAGTCAAACGTAACTGTGAAAAAGTAGGTCTGACTTGATGAATAGCGTCCCACCGAGAAATGACTGGAACAATGGTACAATTTATCCATTTCTGGTGTACAACGGACGACTTAGAGTAAGACTGTTCAGTGCGTACAGCTGCAAGAGTTTACTACTGAATGCCGCTTTTCTTAAACTGTTATTTTTTTATTATTAATGTTGAAATATGCAACAAAGCCTTGTTGCATTTTCAAGTTACGGCGTTCTGCTTTATGTCGTTTGCCGCCAAGTTATTTCGAACAATAGATGATTTAAGATCATTGGTTCATAATCTATGTAATCGTATACGTATTTAGCTGGAAAATTGTCTACTTAACCACGGTTGAGTCTCCCATTTTTTTCAGCCTCAATGATTTGATAACTTGATCTACACAATACATTTAAACAATAGGCACTGGAAGCGAAAGTATCGTGCGAAGGAGAAACAAAGACTTTGGAAAGAAATAAAAGCGGTTTAGAGTCTCTTGATAAAAGTATCTGTCATGAGTTTTGAAAACCGTATGTATTTAACACAGTTGAATGAATTTTTCCTAACAGGAACTTGAGTAACAACCAGCTGAACGACTTGCCACAAGACATTTTCAGCAACAATACTCACCTGAGTTGGCTGTAAGCTGAGATTAAAAAAAATCTATAATGTGTACATTTCACTTTAAAAGGTCAGCGATATCTTAACAGGGAATTTGGTAGAATTATTTTCGTCTAGAATGTAATAATTGGATGCTCTGAAAGCGATATAGAAAATTATCTCAAAAAGGCTTTTGAATAAAGGAATAAAAAGAAACCCAGATTAAAATGTAACCTTGAGTTAGCGCTTATTGGCCTTCAAACAACTAGGTCCTGATGAATAAAAGCATATTTTATCAGCATTATAGCCCGTTCATGTTAAACATGGTTGTAAAAATTTCTTGATGTGGAGTTCAGTAAACAACCGGCTGCAAAGCTTTCCGTTTGGCATACCTTCAGCTCAATGAACTGGAGGCCGGGATCTAAAAAGGCAAGACATTATAACATCTTGAAAAAAGTTAGTTTTTTCAAAGAATGACGAATTTCTAAACCCTTAAGTTGATTGATGTCCAACCTCGAGAAGGCTTCAGAATGGTTGCAGATGTCAAAGAAAAGTTAGATAAATGGTGACACAGCAGGGCTTGCTCAAAAGTTTTTATTTGTATGATTATTATTTTTCTTTACACATATTTTTAATATTTTTTATAATGCAACGATATTTTGATAGGGACTTGAGCCAAAACAAGCTAAAAAGGTTACCAAAGGGCATTTTCAGTAACTATACCAAGCTGAAGGCGCTGTAAGTTACCACCGCTCATTTATAACCTAAATCAGCGGAGGCTTATACTATAAAACTTTGCATGGGAGTTTCGGCCCCGCTTTGTAACTACGTAGATATTGATAATTTTTCGATACTCTACAGCGCGAGAGCCGAATAGTTTTCGCCAAATTTATCAAAATGTATTCTATAGAACTTCTGCCAAATATCTGGACACCTTTTAAGCGCGGGAGTTCCACTACAGAAAGCTTCGTTCACATTTTGCCTACTTTCTACAGTCTCAGAGGGCGAAGCCGACAAAACACTTTTTTTTATAAATATTTCTTTCCCCGGGTGGCTGAATTTCATTCTTGGTCTAGTTTGTTAGACTATGGGCTGCTCTTTGGGGACATTCTGCAACACAATTTTCATTTTTACATTAATGATAGTTTTCTTTCCAAATTGACCATCCTTACCAGTTTTTCTCACAAAAAAAAAAAACAAACAAACAAACAATAAAGCTTGATCAATAAGGAGGGGGAGATTGAAATGCTGGGATAGGTTTCCCTCAGACCCTCCTTTCTTGAATAGTCCGTTTACCATGTCAGCAAAACTGGTTAATATCGCCATTTACAAGTTTTTCGGTGTTAAGTTTCCAAAAGAACAGAGGAATGGCGCATGATGCATCTTTAAAAGAAAGCAATTTCCTGAAAAATTACACAATCATTCATCTCGCAAAGCATGTATGGTTACCATGCAACAGTTCAAAACAGGTCAGGTTAGACGTACAGAGCTGAGTTTTAATGATTTTAGATATATGAAATTCATATATTTGCACTGCAGTGAAGAAACGAATTTAAGAGATTTTCGCAGCTAAGAACACTTCTGAACTAGCAGTTGAAAATAGGACCTGAAAGGAAAAAAAAATTGAAATTGTACTTTTACCCTTTGTTCCACCTGGTAAAGAGTGTGGGAAAGAGCATGGAAAAGTGATATTTCTAACAAATCAATCTTTCCTGAATATTTCATGTAGCAAAGAAAGACAAAAAGACTCAGTTACTCGTTTTTCGAAGCTCACAAGATTTTGACACTTTCACCATTAGGAGATCTCAATTAGTGTTGTCTCAGATTAAAGCTTTTTATCTTCTCTGGGGCCTTCATATATCAAGCCTAAACGATGACATCAGTTCTTGAACGACATATGTCTGATAACGTGTATATTTGAGGTTCTTGTATAAGGGCACGAGAAGAGAAAAACTTTTTTTTTCGCGCATACTAATACCTTGAACTTTGTTGTCGAATACCACACAAGTTACACTGCATTAACTTATTTTTGATAGGCTATTGAACAACAACCAGTTGAACCAATTACCATCAGGCATTTTCAGTAACTATACCCGGTTAGAGTGGCTGTAAGTTTGGAACCTTTGTTCATGTGTAAAGAACGCGTCTAATGCTTTTCGCACTTGTAAGAATAGCAGCTGCTCAGGGCAACAATTTATCAGCTCCAATCAAAAATAGTAAGGAGAGAGAATTGTTCTGGCTTCTTAAAAATTGAGGGGGGGGGAGTGAGGGGTGCGGGAGATGTACTCTTTGACACGCCCCCCTCCCCCCCCCCACACACACACACACACACACACGCACACACGCACACACAACTATATTCTTCTGTTTTAAAATCACGTGCCATTACTTGTCTACGTATCCTTAACTTTTTTCCCACTTTAAATTAACTTCCCACTGTAATTTCAAGTTTTTCTCAGAAAACAAGACTTTATCTTGTTCCTCATTTTGATAAAGCCGTACCATTACTTAAATTATGATAAATGTTAAGAAATGCACTGGTTCATGGACAGTTTGTTCACTACATGCCTTATTAAAGAAAACTTTCGGCGGACATTTGGTGGAAAGGGAGAGGGTAGAAATGAAATTTAAATCATTTAGTTGTTTTCATTGCTTTGAACTACAAAAAAATCCGTAAATCGTTTGCTCTACAATAACGCTTGTTCAAAAAGAAAGCATCGCTTCGTTTGACACACAAATGTGTGCATGTTTTATGTCACCTTGTTCATGACTCAAGGCCCGGGTCTTCAATGCTTGGAGAAGGAAGCTCGTCCACTCGTCCTAGAGAAGGGAATGTCGTCTGCTCGTGCTTCAGTTCAAATCTGGGATAAGTTTGTTACAGAAAATAAACAAGGGACATAAATCGGCAAGAATTTCGTTTTGTGTTTGCATACTTTCTAAAGTTATGCAAACCCTCAACTGCGCCTAAAAAGGTTTGCATAACTTTATTGAATTCTCCCAGCCACCCTCCGTGTTTAGATGAGAATATGTAAAAGCACCAAAAAGTTCTCTTGGTTATTTATAAAATTGACGGAATCCGCGAAGTTTGGTGCAAAAGTTGTTAGAAAAGTGAGAAAAAAAAAGATATTAGCGTGTTTTTTTCCTTTCTTGCAGCTAATACTTATCTATTTGGGGCCTCGGAATACATCTCGTTTGCAAAATTTCGGGTGCTTGAGCTTGGCAGCTCAATTGAAAGGTGCCCGACCTTCAATGATTTGCTAAGCTGGAACGTGTTTTTTTTCCTTGGTTTTCACCATACCCTACTACCGAAACGTACTCGTAGTATATACGAAAACAGTGAGATAATATAGCGCAAAGAGAAGATCTTAACTCCTATTACCCTGCAACCATTACATGCGCAAATATCGTTGCTCCGGGATAGCTAAGCATCGCTTTGCCTTCGCGTTGCTCAAAAAAATAAACCACACTTTTTTTCTAATCGGTTTACCGTCGTATATAAACCACTTTGGATATTGAGAGAACACGATCACAATTTTTAGAAAATGACGTGCTACGGAGGAATACTTTATGATAGTCTGTACGGAAAGCTTTTAAAGTTTGCAAGCCAAGGAAGCAGTTTCAATATTTTCCGGAGCTTTTTTATTATGAAAAAGGAATTCAGTTGTAGAATTTTAGTGACATTACTGGACCGCGCCACGTCTAAAGGTGGAGAAATCGGAAGGTAACAAAATCGAGCCGTGTGTCTCGTGTACTGATTCAAACGTCGTCTAGCTATTTTGTTTACTCGCGGTACACTATTTTCCTTAAAAAAAAGTTCGTTTATGCTGCCTCGGCTTAAATTAAAGCTGCCACGGAGTCGTCGTTAAAATTTACAAAAAGTGTTTAGATTGCATAAACTTGGCAAAAACTATCAAGTAAACGTTGAAATCGCGGACAGCAAACGGAATTGCCATAAATCTTGAGCGTACATTTGCATTCGAAGGGTCTTTTTTCGTTGTCATGTAGATAAGATTCTCAGAAGTATCTAAAGGAAAATACACGTAGTTTGTCGGTACAATTTTCTTAATTTTTCTCCACAAAATGACCAGCCCTAGCATTAGGATCTTTTTAGCTGTGTGGTCGACTGCCGGTCACGGTTCCCAAATAATTAAATGACTTAAAGTCGAGGAAACCGCATACATTCCGAACTACTATATGCTGATGAGGAACTTCTAAGCGATCTCGAAGAGATTTATAAATCTCATATCTAGTGTTCGGTTTACGTTGACTCAGGATTGTTGTGCTCAGAAATTCCGTGATACCATGCAAGATGTTTTGTATGCGCTTGAATTCCGAAAAAAAAAATTAACAAAATAAGGAAAAGAAATAATAATTACATCGTAACAAGTTGTTTGGTGTACCACTTGTTCGAGTTTAAGTCCGTCTTCTTTAAAAAATTCCTAATAGCTAACAACTATTCAGCGAATTGGAAGAAGGTGGTGCTAGATATTTACCAAGCTGCTGATAATATTTACCAATGATACTAATGCGAGTAGTTGTTTTGGTTTATACGATTACAATGCCTTCGGGCACAAGTCTCCCTGCTGTGAAAAACTGAGAATATTCGGAGTTTGACAAGCTAATCAGAGCGCTCCTTCAGCGTTTTCTACTGTGTCAGTACATACCACTCACCAGTACCAGTACCAGTACCAGTACATACCACTCACAAATTCTGAAAACTATCAAAATTCTTTTATTTTTCCTTAAAGCTAAGGTCGACAGTGGAACGAGACGTGCAGAGTGTTGTATCACAAACGTTGTCTTTATTTCGTTGTGACAACCCCATATGGGAATAATTACCTAGTAAAAGCATTCGTATTTGGGCCTTTCTGTCAAAGCATGAGAGAAGATAAAACAACTTTTTTAGAGGACTCTTATTCTCTGAACTTTGTTGTCGTATACCATGCAATTGAAAATACATTTACTTATTTTTGATAGGCTGTTGAACAACAACCAGTTGAAGAACTTACCATCAGGGATTTTCAGTTGCAATACCCAGCTGGAGGGGCTGTAAGTTTGGTGTCTTTCTCGATATTGTCGTCAGGGGAACGCACGGAACCCAACCATCAAAGCAGACATTCGAGTGTGTGGGTGCTATCGCATATTATGGTTTATATCCTAATAGAACCGCGTTAACACTTGGATTACGAGATGTTCCAGCTTTCTTTGATTTTAAAGGGAGATTTACAGTAGATTTTTGACTAATCAGAGCGCACGTTATGTCTAAGTTACGTTATAACAATGGGTATTGGGCACTCTAACACTCTTCTGTCAATACTTTCTCGGGTCAGAAAAAGTCTTGCACACAATATGTGACGACTCAACAAAGGTAACAAAAGTCACGAAGACGCGAAAACTAAACTAAGTAAAACGACTGTCACCAATAAGACAAGTACGTAATAATTTTTTCCCAATTAATAGCGGAGCTCGCAGCGCGTAGCCCCATAATTATACAAAATGGTAGTGGTAACCCATCAAGCCGAAAAAATTTGGACTGACGACCATACGACGGACCGTACAAGTTGCTACTTTTAACATGCGTGGTCAACTGCACCAGTAGTCCAGTGGTCGGTGCACTGGGCTCCGATTCGTTCTAGTCCTGGCCGGGGCAAGGCGTTGTGCCCTTGAGACGTGCGGGAAAAAAATGGGAGCTCCACTTTTAGGCTTGGCTAAATCTATAAATTAATCATTGTGTTCACTCGGTCTCCTAAACACCCGTCTTCAGGTTGACACAAATCATCAAAAACCTGGTTTAACTTGCAAGCTGCGGCAAAACGTATCATGCCATTTAGAAATGAAATCGAGAAGCCAAACGCAATGTTCGGTACTCCTGTCTAATCCCTGCTTCCAGTTTATCTAATTGAATATCCATCGCGGGGAATTATGATATTCACAAGTCTCGTTGTCATTGTGATAGTGGCTTTATAAGGGTCGTAGTAATATATATCACATCCAATCATCTTTGTGGCCTCATGCAATGCACGTATGTAGCGATGAATCAAATTTCGAATTACGGCGCCACCATCACTCCGCCGATAAATTGTTAATACGTTGGTATTTTTGAGCGTAGCGCCGGTATTATTGTGCGTTATTATTCGCCTAATTGTAAATTTATTCCGATTTCTTCGAGAAGTTGACATCCTCCAGGTGTGGCGTGAGATTTTTACGGTGAACGCACGAGAAGATAACACTGAGCGCCGAAGGTCGTCCAAAATAATGAATCTGGGAGCACGCTTTTACAGGAGAGTTTTAAATCTAGGGTCTCGGAAGTGCCACTTACTGCATTTTTCATTTCAATACTGAGTGATAAAGACAATAATAGTTCGCTTTAGGCGAAGAGTCAGCTTTCGGCGGATGGGGTTGAGGATTTTCTTTTCTAAATGCTGTTTTATGATATCAACAAGCATAAAGAAGCTTCATAGTGCTTAATTCAGGCGTCAGCCATAGGTTATATACTTAAATTTCGTAGATAGTTGAGTCCGCTCTTTGTGCAGTGTTGTTTGTAATTTTCGAAAGTGAGCCCGCTGTGCTAAAAGCTCACCGAAATCACAATACATCTTTGAATTTACATACTCCTCTCTCTTATTTTAGTTTTTCTGAATAAAAATGTCATCGGGAACAAGTTGGACTTTTAAGCAGAGGCGAGATTGAAAGTTGCATGTTTACGGTCATGGCAGCATAGGCAAAATAGTGTCAAGCAAAAAAATAATTTTCAGTGTTAAAAACCATTAAAAATAAAAATAAAAAAAAATTACGTGATTTGTTCTTATAAATGATAGATCTAAATATGCGAAGCGAAAAAGTTCTTCAAACAAGAATTTTGTGAAAAAACGAGCCATTTATGATAGTTAATCAAAAAATAGGCCTTCGAGCGCAGAACGGATTTTCGCACGGGAAAAATTTAGTTTTCATTATCTCGGGAAATCAAGGTTGCTTCGTATTCTTTTAGACTAAGACCGATTCATGGGACTAGTTTGAAAGAGATCAATTGTTTTAAACCGAAATGCACCGGTCCGCCTCTGGAGAGACTGCGACTTAAAGCTCCAGAAACCATATTCTACTTGGAGATGTGGCAGCGCATTGAAGTTGCCCTGCCCTGAACTCACTGTAGCAAATAATCTCTGACAGCTGTTGTTTTAGAAACTATCAAATTGTTCTAACTCGACATATGAACAGTACTACAAGCTTACGGTATTTTTCAGGAATATTACGACAACTACAACTGAGTAAATTGAATAGTGCGTTCAACCACTTCATTTTTTTCTCCTACGAAATTTACTATTCGAACCAAAGAGGAAGAATTGTACACTTGTTTTATGATAGAAATAATAATGATAATAATAAAGAAGACACAAAAATGAGAAAGCAAAGGAAGCCCAGGCATTGAAAAGTTTCTCTCAACCAGCCTCGTTTCCATGTTCTTGAGGGTCTCCAAATGGCCTTGAGCCGTAATTTTTTACAAAAATAGATTTCAATCTTAAAATATCTCTTTCATGATCAAAACCAAGTTTATATCCAAAATTTGGGCCAAATCAGTGGGCCCGTCTGTCCGCAGCTTTTCGATCTGGCTTCTTTCTTATGGACTATCGCTTTTGATAAGGTCGAACCAACACTTGAACAAGGATATTTTATCAAATCGCTCGGTTCAGGAAAAATCGTTCGCTACATATATCACAGGGAACTTCTGATTGAACTTTTCGAATTCAAGCACAAAAAGGGCAAAATCACGAAAATTGTCTAAGCTATTTCAAATACTCTTTGCATAAACTATTGTGTGTGTTTTCACCTTATTTTATAATGGTAAGGAAAAGCCCATTTAAGAAACTCGAATATCATGTTGTTTCCCATGCCGACATTGAAATCTTTCCTGTGGAAAATAGTAGATTGACGAATGTGTTACTTACGGATGGATGTCTTAAAAGACATTTGCGCCTGATAAGCGAAACTAAATAATGAAGTTGACAGATTTACCTGAAAATATAAATACGTTGCTGCACTATGAGTAACATGGGCTCTTACCAAAAACATTTCTTGTCACTTGAAGATATTGATGATAATGGTAATACGTTTATATCAGTAATGCGCCTAAACACTAACTATCGTTATTTGTTGACAGGCAATTGGACAACAACCAGTTGGAGAATTTGCCAAAAGACATATTTATGAACAATATCAAATTAATAACGCTGTAAGTCAACAGTGAAGGCTATTCTTTCTAATTTTAATCATGCAGGCAATGTACAGGGACGATGAGCAGGGACAACGAAAGACTTACGGGGATAATTGTGACAGTTACAACATTGCAATGATCAGACATATTCACCAAAGTCACAAAGTGTATCATTGTTTTAAAAAATATCAGTAGCTAAGGCTAGGCTTTTTAGTCATCAATCAGACAAAATTTCTGATTTATCCACTCAGGCCATTAGTTCTAAGACTAATTAGCCTTTGAGCATTCGGGTGGAGGGAAGGAAGGGGAGGAAGGTTGGGTAGCCACTGGAGGGTTACATCTTCCATGCTAGGAAAAGGGAGTTCGTCCGCTCGCGCTTGATTCTAAATCTTGGATAAGTTCGTTATAGAAAACAAACAAGTAACATGAATAGGCAATAATTTTTTTGGATACTTTCTAAAGCTATGCAAAGCCTTAATTGTGTCTAACGTTTCCATAACCTTCTTGGGTTCTCCCAGCTTCCCTTCGTGTTTAGATGAGAATATATGAACACAGAAAAAGCTCTCTGCCGTTCAAATATAGAATTGACGGAATCCACGAGATTTGGTCCGAAAGTTGCTAGAACAATGAAGGAAAAAAAAACGATGTTGGCCTTTTTTTTTTTTCTTTTTCGCTGCAAATATTCTATCGACAGCCTAGGAACGCATCTGGTTTGCAAATGCTTCGGTGCTTAAACTCGGCAGCTCAATTTAAAGGAAATTAAGAGCTAATGTCAGGGTCGTAACAAGGTACTTTTTTTCATAACTGATCCTGTATTTTTGCCCCACATTTTGATCCCTG
Organism: Pocillopora damicornis; assembly: GCF_964200805.1. NCBI lineage: Eukaryota > Metazoa > Cnidaria > Anthozoa > Scleractinia > Pocilloporidae > Pocillopora > Pocillopora damicornis. The sequence continues at coordinate 19,541,574 of NC_142670.1, forward strand.
ATCACAAAAACGTTGAGAATTTTAATCCCAGATCACAAAATCATTGGGAATTTTGATTCCTGATCCCAAAAATTTTCACAATTTTTATCCCTGACTCCACAAAAACACTGCTGATCCCGATCCCAAGTGTTGTGATCCCAGATCCCGGGGCTGTGATCCCTGATCCCACCCCTTTCCCCGTTGATCCCTGATCTCATATACCTTGTTACGACCCTGCAATAATGTCAACGTGCATCAGACAAACAGCGGCAAGTCACCCAGAATTTGCTTTCACTCCTACTTTCCTGTTTGGTAGCCCAGTATGTCCTAATGATTGTGGTGTAGGTTTTTTTGTGGAAATATGTTTTAGTTTTCGAGAAATAGTTTTTTTAGTTTGACCGCTAAAATACGCAGATTTTCACTACGAATATTACCCGAGTTGTGTGACCTCATGTAACGAATTTACTCGATCTTCGGTATTTCTGTCAACACAGTCCTTTGTTTTATCATCTAAACTTAATCATCTGTCATTACTGAAGCTAATAAAAAGAATTAATTAGGTTTTGGTGAATATTTTTGTCCGACATACTTTTCCCATGTCGAAAAGTAGCATCAAAACAAAGACAGTTTTAACAATGATCGATATGACAGAATCTACTGAGCTTCCAGATTTAAAACACAAAAGCATGGTTATAAAGTTACTGTAAAAACTGAAGGAGTGAACAAAATCATTAAATATCTAATATACTTTTTTTTATTAACTGACAGTCTATTCACCAAACTTTATTCCTTTTATTCCTATTTCTTTGACTGTCGTCACGCAACCTGTTTGTTAATGCATTATTCTAGGCAGATAGATGATTTTCTAGTCTGCATTTTATGCCCTCTTTAGGCTCCCCATAATTAGAGAAGTTTATATGCTAAGATTAGCCACATTTAAAATAACTTAGAAGGCAGTTTTGTTGAACAATGGCTAACTCTGTTCAATTAACTGACCCATAATTTTTTGTGTGAAATGATAGACTAATTGTGCCATCTTTGTGTTTTCAAAACAAGTTTTCTCAAGTCTGTGAATAAGAGTCCTTCTCTTTCCTCTTCATTTTGTATTAATGCGAGCGGCTATCTGATTCCATTGCTCAGTAAAAAATGGGGAGTAAAACTTTCTTTGTAAAACGGGCACAAGAAAGCCTAATTTTCCGCTGTCCAGCCGGTGGAAACCTTTAGTTCTCGACGTGTTGCACCTTACCATCTCCTAAGAATGATTAATTGCATTTTGAAACTTGATAATGAACGACTACGAAGCGTCTGCTTGTTCCTTTGCGCGTGTAAACATATTGTAGTGTAAATGACCTAACTATGGAAACCAAAAGCAAGTGAATACACGCACAGGGTCAAGAGGATTTTGAAAATTTAAGTTGGCTGAGTTTGCGAGCTAAAAAAGACTCGTTAGTACCTTCGACCATGTTAATTTTAATTATCCTCACGTTAAATTTGCGTTGCGCAAGGTATATACCGCAGTGCTAAAGACGAAGAGCTCGTAAGATGCCAAGATTAGCGTTCAATTGTAGGTTGTTTCACGGCTGGTGAGCGCGTACGATTTTTATTCACAACGAGTGAAGAAAATTCGCACAAGTGAACCAACCGTGAAATAACTTATTTATCATATACGTTCCTGGATTTATAAGCGAACAGAACTCAAAGATAAACATATCTTTATTTTCTTTCAAAGGAAAACAACGCGCGGTCAAGCCCTCACAGTTCGAGAGTTGCACTGAAATGGCTTCCTTGTAAAATACTTTACATTTAAATTATCGAGAAAAAATGCCGTTAAAAGGCAGAGATAGTAAGAATGAAATAAGACATCCTGAAAATATGTCGAAAAACCCGAGACTTCATTTTTTGTTGCATATGAGGACCCGCATGCTTGAATTGACAAACACCAGTAAGAATCCGAACCAAGAGGTTTGATTCTTTTGTAAGTTTTGCTAGGGTTTTCCTCTCACACTAAAAGTGTGGGCGATTTAAAGTGTTTATTGCCGCACCTATAAGTCCTCTGCTTAGAACAGCGCCCGAAAAAAAGAGAAACGGGCTGCTCTGCTGCTTGCTTGCTTTGCTGAGAAAAAAATGGACGAAATGTTGGATAAGTGAGTTCGTCAATCTCGTGCTTTCTTTTCTCCGGAATAGAAGAGCCAGACTGGGGAGTTATTTCTCTCGAACTCATTCCAGTGAGAGTGTGACTCATATTCAACTGTTGTTTCTGTGAGACGGTAGAGTACCGAGTGATACTTTGAACGTTTTTGTGTCCTGACAGTTGCAGTAATAGCAGTTGGCGGTACGTCGTTGTTGCCAGATTTTACATTGAGTCTTGTCAAAGTAAACGGTGCATCGTTGGTTTCCATTTCCGCGGGTCGCTTTTCTGCGTAAACTTTGTAGGCTTTTACTGGACATTTCTGGTTGTTCGGCACAGAAAACATTTTCGGTGCAATGGCTCTTACATTCCATGGATCGTTTCTTGAACTAGTTTTGGTTTGTCTTTCATTGAATTCGAGGTACTCATGCCCTATGGAAGTTTTCAAAAAGTTTTACGTCTCCCCTTGAACACATTTTTCTATGCTCCTTGCAGCCTAGTAACTTAAAATGGATTATGCTGTTGAGCCATACCGTGTTTAAAAGCGCTTCTGCCGTGAAACTTCCCAAGAACAGAACTTGAATATCTTCCTCACTTAAAGCAGCAGAAGCATTAGACTTGTTGCGCATACCTTTCCGTTTTAGATCCCTTTGCTTTGACTTAGGCGCTATCCGAGTTTGCTCGACGTTTTTCATAAGGCAAAGTCCATAGTATATTTTTCTTCGAATGGCACTGAAAACTGGCGAAGAAAGTCCTTAGGGAATTAGGCTCGTATTCCTCGTTGTGTTCTTTTTTGCGAACCGTTATAAGGAACTCGCTGAGAAACTCGTTCAGCTTGAGGAGTCATTCGTCCATTTGTCTCGCCTTGCCTTTCACAACAAGAAATTCATGGAACAGAGCAACGTCGTGTTTTTTGTTTGTTTTTTTTTTGGTGTTTTTCGTCATAAGGCAAAGTCCATAGTTTTTTTTTCTTCAAATGGCGCTAAAAGCTAGCGAAAAATGCCCTTAAGGAATTAGGCTCGTATTCCTAGTTGTCTTCTTTTCTGCGAACCGTTAGAAGGAACTAAACTTGTTCAGCGCTTGAGGGGTCATTCGTTCATTTGCCTCGTCTTGCCTTTGAAAACAAGAAATTCATGGAACAGAGTAACATATTGTTTAGTCTTTTTCTTAGTGTTCTCATTTTCTGTCCGTCTATGAACTCTTCTACTGATAAATCTAGGCCCTGAAAACGGTTAATCTGATTCTAAGCCATCTTTCTTAAAAAAAAATAAAATGCGCCTAAGCTCTTAGAAATGTGCAATTTGTCGGTCAAGAGGAGCGGCGAGCAGGCGACACGGTTTTCTTCACTAGTGAAAATAATGATAATTGTATGACCAATCAGCTGGCGTCTCTAGCGCGAAGAAACTATTTTTTGTCTCGATGAATTTTGGCGCGTAAATCTCGGTATGTATATAATAATGAATAATACACGGCTTCGCTCGGAAAGCTTCGTTTTGCGCCGGCTAACTAACGGTTATTTATTTTAAAATTGCCGACTTGCATAGAGTGACAAACAGCGACCGAGTCGTTAGGGGGACATGGAGCCGGTAATGTTTTGCTAAAGGATTGATAGGGCTAATTAACTGCGTGAAGCGATAAGGATTTATGTTTCACGCGCTAGGATTAACTTTTAAAACATTAATTCATGTGTTCAAACTGAGCTCCTCTGGACCTTGTGAAACACGTCGTGCTCACTGAATTCCTCGTGAAAATCCTGAGGGAAAGTGATTTGTCGTGAGTGTTTCCTCTTTTATTACAACTTTCGAAAAGGACAGGAGATCTTCATTTTCGCTTATATTCTTTTAGTAACATACTTGACAAACACAAGTGACAAATTAAGCTGGGTTGTAAAAGATAAGTTAGCGTGTTGAGGAAACAAAAGAACAGCGTGTTAAAAAAAAAAAAAAAATCTAGGGAGTTCTAGATTCAAAGCTCTATCGCGCTGGCCAGATATGAAAAATGACTACCATCATGCTTTCCAGAATCAATTGTTTTTATGTACATATATGCACAGTAAGCGTGTTATGCTACTGGCGCGCGAGCGTGTTATAACGTGCCGTGTGCGTGCGTTCACCTTATTCCCTGAAATCCGTGGAGTGTCACAAATAATAATTACGATACTGATTTGTGATAGGAAACAAAACCAGGCAATGGGGAAAAAAGTTTTTCTCCGTGCTGATATCCATCATTTCGAGCGCTTAAATTAGGTTTGTGTCCATTGTGTCTTTTTTCCAAGCCTTTTGGGTGTAAAATATTTTTAAAGTCTCTGAGGGGTGGCTGGAATATTTTGGAAATGAGAAATGTGTACAACATTGAACCCGATAAATTGCTTTGCTTTTAGAGAGAGGATTCTTGCGTTCATAAATGTAAAGAAAGTTTTATGAACAGAAAAGTGTAAGATATGATGTAAAATGGAATATGAAAGTAGCCCCAAACAAAAATTTTATAACAAAAAGTTTCTCTGAATCTCGTTGTGAATGACTTTGCATCGGCGATTTTTTTTCAATAAATTAAAGTTTATTACCTGAACAAGCCATTAGTAAATGTAACATGCAGTCGAGTTATTAAGAAAAAAACAGAATCTACTGAGCTTCAAGCTATTAAATGACAAAAGGATGGTTACAAAGTTACTGTAGTAGTTTATGACAGTAAACGGTGGCAAGTAGGCACACCATGTGTATTTCATAGTCGCTAGCAAGTAAATTTTGCCGGACTTTGAGTTCGTCTCAAGATGGAACAACACAAGTACACAGGTAAATATTTACAGTAACTTTATAACTATCCTTTTGTCTTTTAAAAGCTAGAAGCTTAGTAGATTCTGTCATGTCGGTCATTGTTAAAACTGTCTTTGTTTTGATGCTACTTTTCGACATGGGAAAAGTGTGTCGGACAAAAGTATTCACCAAAAAAATAGATATTTCTTTGCCAGCTTCAGCAATGACAGAGGATTAAGTTTTGAGGATAAAACAAAGGATTATGTTGACATAAATATCGGAGGTAAAGTAAATTCATGACACGAGGTCACACAACTCGGGTAATATTCACGGTAAAAATTTGCATATTTGAGCGGTCGAACGAGAAAAGTCATTTCTCGAAAACTAAAATATATTTTCACAAAAAAACTGCACCGCAATTATCAGGACATATTGCGCTACAACATATGAAAGTAGGAGTAAAAACGAATCTTGAGCTACTGACACCCTCTCTTAGTTGGATTGCTGGAAAATTCTGACACACTTCAGCATTTGATTCTTTGTGATGACTTTTTGCAAATACATTTTATCAGAGGCCATGTGTAGTACTCAATTAAATGATGTTCATTTTATTGTACTTACCTCCTTCGTCTCACGAGAGGAAATGACAGTTGATAAACAACTGTCAGAAGCTGGAACAAGCTTTTCCGCTTACGGATGATATAAAGCCCGGTTACTGAGCAAAGACAAAAGAAATAGCGATCTTTTCTTTCTTGCTGTGGATTCAAGGCATTTTGTAGGAGCATAGGCTTAAAGCAACGAGATAAATCAAGCAAAAAAATGACGCTTAAATTATAAAGTGACACATTATGAGCGTAAAAATTACTTGAGTCTTTCCTTTCCTACAAGGAAAAAATGTATCTGTGTTGAAAATAAAATACTTATAAATTAAATAAACTAATTGGACACTCTCATGAGTAGATCATAATTGGAAAATGTCACGTGAACCGGAAACAAATCGGTACCCACACCTTTCCCTGTTCGTTTGTTTTTGTTTGCTTGTTTGCACAGAGGAATGTCAAAGCTTTTACTTTCTTTGGGTTTTTTGTCTTGTTTGTCTTTTTTTTTTCGGAGAAGAGACTTTTTGAGAAAAGGCCGCATTTAATTCCCTTGTGTCTTGTTGGAGTGTGCCATTCGAATTTAGTTTTTTTGAAGGAAAGACCAGATTTACACACGCCATTGCAGCAAACAAACGAGGAAACTCTCACAACTTCAAAATAAGAAATTTGAATTTACTCACAATTACTTTCCTCGCCGTTTACTTAATGAACAGAGGTAAATCTTCGTACACGAATGAATCGGGTATGAGAGAGAATAATACTTTCCGTTAGATCATTGGCTGTTTTTGAAGAAAACATTGGAGAGAAAGTCCTTGCCAAACTATTTCCGTTGTTTTTCAAATGTTCTTACGCATTTTTTTGTTACGCACTCTCCAATTGACAGGTGTCAGATTGTGACAGATACTTGTAAAAATAATGTTTCAAAGTTTGTTTGGAAGCCTTTTAAATCACCTTTATCGTGACAGAAATAAAAATGTTTCGCTAAGACATCTCTCTTGAATTTGCATCACCTCTATTTTAACTACCATTTACTCGCTAAGATTAGTCACATTTAGAATAACTTAGAACGCGGCTTTGTTAAACAATAACTAACTCCGTTTAATTAACGGACCCATAATTTTTTTGTGGGAAAAGATAGACTAATTATGCCATCTTTCTGTTTTCAAAACAAACTAGTTTTCTGAAGGTTGTGAATAAGAGTCCTCCTCTTTCCTCTAAATTTCGTATTAATGGGAGCGGCCATCTGATTCCATTGCTCGCTAAAAAATGGCGAGTCAAACTTTCCAGTGAGAGTGTTAGACATGTTCAACTGTTGTTTCTGTGAGACAGTAGAGTAGCTAGTGATACTTTGAACGTTTTTGTGTCCTGAAAGTTGCATAACATCAGTTGGCAGCACGTCGCTGTTTCCAGATTTTCCATTATTTACTTCCAAAGTAAAACCGGTGCATCGTGGGTTTTCATTTCCGCGGGTCGCTTTTCTGCGTAGACTTTGTAGGCCTTTACTGGACATTCTGGTCGTTCGACACAGCAAAAATTTTCAGTGCAATGGCTCTTACATTCCGTGGCTCGTTTCCTGAACGAGTTTTGGTTTCTCTTTCATTGAATTGGAGGTACTGCTGCCCTGTGGAAGTTTTGACAAAGTTTTACGTCTCCCCTTGAACACATTTGTCTATGCTCCTTGCAGCCTAGTAACTTAAAATGGATTATGCTGTTGAGCCATACCGTGTTTAAAAGCGCTTCTGCCGTGAAACTTCCCAAGAACAGAACTTGAATATCTTCCTCACTTAAAGCAGCAGAAGCATTAGACTTGTTGCCCATGCCTTTCCGTTTTAGATCCCTTTGCTTTGACTGAAGCGCTTTCCGAGTTTGCTCGAACTGGACGTTTTTCATAAGACAAAGTCCATAGTTTATTTTTTCTTCGAATTAGGCTCACATTCCTAGTTGTCTTCTTTTTTGCGAACCATTATATGGAACTCGCTGAGAAACTTGTTCAGTGCTTGAGGAGTCATTAGTTTATTTGCCTCGTAATGCAATGCACGTATGTAGCGATGAATGAAATAACGAATAACGGCGCCACCGTCACTCCGCCGTTAATGTTCATCTAATTATAAGTTTATTCCGATTTCTTCGAGAAGTTGACATCATCCTGGTGTAGCGTGAGATTTTTAAGGTAAACGCACAAGAAGATAACACCGAGCGCCGAAGGCCGTCCAAAGGAATGAATCTAGGAGCATGCTCTTACAGATGATTTTAAATCGAAAGTGCCATTTCCTGCATTTTTTATTTCAATACTGAGTGATAAAGAAAACAATAGGTCGCTTAGGGCGAAGAGTCAACTTTCGGCGGATGGGATTGAGAATTTTCTCTTCTAAATGCTGATTTATGGCATCAACAAGCATAAAGAAGCTTCAAAGTGCTCAATTCAGGCGTCAACCATAAGTTGTATACGTAAATTTGATATATAGTTGAGTCCTCTCTTTGTGTAGTGTTGTTTGTAATTTTCGAAAATGAGCCCGCTTTGCTAAAAAAATTAAACCGAAATCACAATATATTTTTGAATTTACTTACTCCTCTCTCTTATTTTAGTTATTCTGAATAAAAATGTCATCGGGAACAAGTTTGACTTTAAGCAGAGGCGAGATTGAAAGTTGCATGGTTACGGTCATGGCAGCAGAGGCAAATAGGTGTCAGGCCAAAACATAATTTTTAGTGTCAAAAACCATTGAAAAATAAAAAAAATTACGTGATTTGTTTTTATAAATGATCGATCTAAATATGCGAAGCGAAAAAGTTCTTCAAACAAGAATTTTATGAAAAAACGATCCATTTATGGTGGTTACTGACTATCAAAAAATAGGCCTTCGAGCGTAGAACCGATTTTCGCACGGGAAAAACTTAGTTTTTATTATCCCGGGAAATCAAGGTTGCTTCGTATACTTTTAGACTAAGACCGATTCATCGGAATAGTTTTAAAGAGATCAATTTTTTTGAACCGAAATGCACCGGTCCGCTTCTAGAGAGACTACGACTTAAATCTCTAGAAACCTTATCTGCATATTCCACTGGGAGATGTGGCAGTGCATTGAAGTTGCCCTGATCTGAACACTGTAGCAAATAATCTCTCACAGCTGTTGTTTTACAAACTAACAAATTGTTCTAACTCGACATCTGTACAGCACTACAAGCTTCTGAACTTACGGTATTTTTCAGGAATATTAAAACACCTAAAACTGAGTAAATTGAATAGCGCGTTCAACCACTTTCTTTTTTTTTTTTTTTGCTTTTCCTACGAAATTTACTATTCGAACCAAAGAGGAAGAATTGTACACTTGTTTTATGATAGAAATAATAATGATAATAATAAAGAAGACACAAAAATGAGAAAGCAAAGGAAACCCAGGCATTGAAAAGTTTCTCTTAACGAGCCTCGTTTCCATGTTCTTGAGGGTCTCCAAATGGCCTTAAGCCATAATTTTTTACAAAAATAGATTTCAATCCTAAAATATCTCTTTCATGATTAAAACCCCTAACCAAGTTTATACGCAAAATTTGAGCCAAATCAGTGGGCCTGTCTGTCCGCAGCTTTTCCATCTGGCCTCTTTTTTATAGACTATCGCTTTTGATAAGGCCGAACCAACACTTGAAAGAGGAAATTTTATCAAATCGCTCGGTTCAGGAAAAATCGTTCGCTACATACATCACAGTGAACTTGTGATTGAAATTTGCGAATTAAATTAAAAAAAAGGGCAAAATTATGAAAATCGTCTCAGCTATTTCAAATGCTCTTTGCATAAAATATAATAATTGTTTGTGTTCTCCCCTTATTTTACAACGGTAAGGAAAAGCCCATTTAAGAAACTCAAATATCATGTTGTTTCCCATGCCGACATTGGCCGAACGTTACTACAATAAAGAAGGAAAAAAAAGGATTTTGGCCTTTTTTTTTCTTTTTGCCGCAAATATTCTATTAGCAGCCTCGGAACGGATCTGGTTTGTAAATTTTTTCGGTGCTTGAACTTGGCAGCTCAATTTAAAAGAAAATTAAGAGCTAATGTCAACGTGCATCAGACAAACAGCGGCAAATCACCCAAAATTTGCTTTCACTCCTACTTTCATGTTTGGTAGCCCAATATGTCGTAATAATTGTGGTGTAGTTTTTTTGTGAAAATATATTTTAGTTTTCGAGAAATAACTTTTTTAGTTTGACCGCTCAAATATGCAAATTTTGACCGTGACTATTACCCGAGTTGTGTGACCTTATGTAACGAATTTACTTGACCTTCAGTATTTCTGTCAACATAAACTTCTGTTTTATCAACTAAACTTAATTCCTTGTCATTACTGAAGCTGGCAAAGAAATATTTAGGTTTTGGTGAATACTTTTGTCCGACATACTTCTCCTATGTCGAAAAGTAGCATCTAAACAAAGACAGTTTTAACAATAACCGATATGACACAATCTACTGAGCTTCCACATTTAAAAAACAAAAGCATGGTTATAAAAAAAGTTACTGTGAAATATTTCCTTGTGTATTTGTGCTGTTCCATCTTGAGACCAACTCAAAGTCCAGGAAAATTTACTTGCTAGCGACTATGAAATATACATGGTGTTCATACATCTACTCCATCTCATTATATTAGTTGTATGACAAGTGTGACACATATATATAAATTCAAAGATGAAACAACCCCCGAAATATTAAAAGATGGTTTTCTTTCCTATTTGCATGATATCTAGAAAAACCTTCCAGGAATTATTGCATTCAGAAAATTAAAATGTCCAGATCCATCTATGTTTCCTTTGCCGGCGGAAGTCAAAGAATGTTTACAGAAGCTAATCTGATTGACAAGCTATATGCTGATTTAGCTAGTTTATCTGTTGTATAAGTGTCTCATCTTACATAATAATATAGAGATTTGCTGTTCATTTAAGTCGTTCGCTGGTGGAACTTGTGGGTTTAGTTATCGAGAAGACCGAAGTTGCATATCCCTAGTCGTTCCCTTGTGTAGTTGTCAAAAAGACATTTCAAGTCACTTGCGGAGTTGCAAGTTTTAAATTATTTGGTCGGGTGCCGGCATCTTCGAGACGCCAAAAGATATCGATGATTTTACAATTTGCCCCACTCAGATCAAATATCAGTATTGGGTGGAGTCGTGATTCCAATAGTAGAGGCGGAGTGTCTGAAGAAGAGTGCGGCCGTAATAAAATTAGGGTTAAGTCGATTCCGAAAGCCGATAGGGGGATTGGCAAGCGTGTATCACAGATGGTACTCAAGATGTCTGAAAAATTCATACAACCTGGCTCTGGTATGTAGGCTATACTTACCACCTTGTGCAAAATTACGCGTCCCGTCAGACTTATGTTTCGATCTGGAATTGGTCAATAGGCTACCAAATATCCAGACAGAGGCAGAGTTTTATATAGTAATGTCTGAGCACTTTGTTGGCTTCCCGTCGTCTAGCGGGACGGGTGATTATGCACACGGTGATATAGGGACCTGGCCCTTCTATACTAGCTACTAAACGCTGACAAAACTTTTTTCTCTTCACCAAAAAATCACATCAAAATTTGTCTTAAGTGTGCTGCACGTATCAGCACACTTATCAGTCGGGATAACAGCATCTCCAGCAGCAGCCAAATAGGTAGGAAGCTCGGCTTTGAGACCGTCGGTGATAGCATCACTATCCAGGAAAGGGAATGCTCTCAGGGACTCTACTAATGCATTTGTGGGCTTAAGCCACTGGATCCTAACGGAGCAGAATAGTCTGGCAGCCTGAATGCTACCACTACATCATAAAGATCGACATTAAACTTTCTCAGAAACCACTTAATTGCCGGCTCAACACAAGCCTTCGCACTCCGTTCGAGTGCTGTTACGTTCTGATCTAGGTCTTCCTCCGCATCTATAGTTGCAATTGCACGGACGTTAGGGAAACAAGGAGCTTGATAAAGTTGGGAAACGGTGCTTAGTTTCACTTAACAAGCAAAAGCAAAAGCAAAAGGACCATCACCCTTAAAAAAATGCGTGGCTTTCACAAAATGTTCGCCAACATCAAAAGTAGCGGCAAGCTCGAGCTTCAAGCTCAATAGTGGCTGAAAAGGTTGTGGTTATCCATCGTGGTGAATAACGATAGAAGCTAAGTTTTTGTCACGATGAAGTCACGTGTGGTGTAGATTGAGACGTTTTGACTCCATACTGCTAATCTTCTTCAGGCGATGAGGTCGACTGGTCATGCGTGATCTTATAAAGCATGGCGCTCTGCTGTGATTAGTTGTTTTTCAACAGCTCTAATAGGTGCATTTCGATCCTTGCAGTTCATTTAGTGATTTGCTCCCTCGGCGGTCCGCTGTCGCACGGCTCTCCTGTTGCTGTGTTTTTTGATCGTGGGCATCCACGCTTCTGAAATTTCTATTCCACTATCCCTGTTGATGTTGTTAGCGTGAAGTCTTATATGAATTGTCTCTATGACCCTGTGGGTGAGTAATAATGGTCACGATCAATAAACTGTACTTCGTTCCAGAGTGGCTTGTGTCCGGTGTTGTGGGCATGCTCTGAAACGGCGGAGGTCTCGGTACGGGCGAGTCGAATGTCTCTTGTTTCTGCAAGAAAGAAAAAGGATAACCATTAGAAACCAGAACAGATGACAGATGTTTTTTCTCCTCGGAGATGATGGAGGGTTTTGTTACGAGACATTTGGCACGCTCGTAAAGGCACTTAACAATACCGGGCTTTACTGATTGAGGGTGGTGTTAATCATGCGCTAAGTATTGATCGGTGTGCGTGGGCTTCCTGTATACGCTGGTGGTGAGGCGGCCGTCAGGTTCTCTTAAAATTGCGGTGTCTAGGAAGGCGAGTTTGTTGTCTTTTTCTGTCTCCATGGTGAAGCAGATGGAAGGCTGCTGGCTGTTTAGATGCTGTAAGAAGTCATCTACTTCTTCGCGATCCAGGATGGTAAAGGTATTTTCCACCAGATCCTAGGCTCGCAGGATGATGTATTTATCGCTTGTTCTTCGAAACTCTCCATGTTACGGGTAGCGCCGTTTTTTTGCTCGTAAATCGATCTGTTATACTGGAAGAAAAAGTGTGAAAAAATGCTTTTTAACCACATAATGCCAAAAAAATTGCCAGTATAATCGGGAAGGGCCTACCCTAAGGTACGTTTTACATAATTCCAAAATGAGTTTAGTTCCGGAAAGAAATGAATTTCATACCGCGGTTACATTTAAGATAATTTAGCCTGTTAAAAAAAAAAAATTTATGTCCTTTTCTGTCTTTTTCTATGCTTCCCTCGCTCCAAGAGGATTCATACAGATATGACTCTGGTATCATGTGACAACCGGGATGAACTCGTTCTTCAACAAAACTCATTCCGATATCATGTAAAAGGCCCCCTAAAAGATTTTATCCCCAAAACATAATCTTTACGATTTTTCCCTTTAAAATGCCATTAGCAGAATTCCTGAGACTTAAAAAGCGTTGTAAAGGCATGATATAAAATCTGGAATTTACTTTATTTCTCATTCAGAAACCAAAAAATAATAATGCATGATTGAAAGGGACGGCAGTATCAACAATAGTTATTTGAACCTCAACGTACCTCAATCAAACAACGTAGCCTGAAATAGTCTTCTAGGGTGAGCTTTTACAAAAGCCTCGCAGATCTCGTCTACTTCGAATCTCTCCGGGTAATGCATGGCGATCACGGCGAGATCTGAGAAGTGCTCTTCAGACATCGTTGATCTGGTGCAGGTCTTGATCCGTTTCATGAGTGAAAAGGACCGCTCAGCTTCCGCACTACTGATTGGTAGGGTGCATGCAATTAGAAGAAGACGATGGATGTTTGGAAAAGTATCCTCGTCACACGCACCAAGTGCTAATAGAAGATTGTTTGGAAGTTCCTTCTCTGCTGACTGCCACATAGTTTGCCATCGTCGCAGCTCATTTCCAAGGGATTTGGGAAATGGAAGGTCATTCTCCCAGAACAACATGCCTTTTGCTGCTTCAGATAGCTCCTGGGAGTTATTAACTATGATTGAGGGTACTAGATAAAGCAAGTGACGGGCGTGGCGATCCTCGCCAGAAAATCGGTCTTGCATTTGAATAATCAGGGAATCAAGAAGGGGAATAGCAACAGATCTTTTTGTAATGGTCAATTGGAGTAGAACTGGGAATGTTTGAGCGATTCCTCTGTATGCTAGTCTTTCTGGGTACAGCTTCAACGATTCCTAGTTTCCCAGGAAGGTCTAACATTTCTTTGTACCAGACTTGAAAGTCAACGTCAATGTTTTTTCTAGCAGACTTGATGTTTCCAATTACTTCGTCAACCATAGTGTAAGCTTCAAAAATATCTTGATCTTGTTTCTGCAGCTTTGATGCAAGAGCTTTAACTTCATCAAGAATATTCTTGGTTGTAATGAAAATCACTACAGTCTGGAATGTCAACAAAGAGGCTTTCAGTCCCTGGGCTTTTGTGATAGTATCTGTGTCCCAATTCCAGCTTCCAGTAGACGATTTCAAATGTGGGTACTCGTGGGGGGAAATAACTGCATCTAGAAAGGTGACAAGGAGCTCATACATTTCCAGGAAAACATCTAGGCACGTGTGTCTTTCCACCCAGCGTGTCTTGCAAAGACCTGGAGGCTTGTTGTGAGAATTCTCAGGCAGGTATTCTTTCAGTGTCAACTCGAACAGCTGCTGCCGCTTTGGGCTGTTATTTAAAAATAGATATGCCTCGTTAATCAGGCCTATCAAATTTCGCACTTCTGGCAGTTTGCATGTTGCTGCGATGGAGAGGTTCAGGCAGTGAGCATAGCAATGCGTGTAAAGAGCTAACGGACTGGTCTCTTTTATCTTCGCCTGCACTCCTTCCTTTCCACTTGACATAACGGAGGCTCCATCATATGCCTGACCACGGATGTTGCTAGGATCCAAAGAAATAGATGGGTCAGAGAGAGATTCCAAAATCTTTCTTGAAATCATGGCGGCATCTGTTCGTTCCAAGTGCATGAAACTAATTAGGTATTTTTTGACATGAGGATCGTTTGGCGTTGACTGGTCCACAAACCTCAAGCATAAAGATAAGATTTCCTGGTTTGAGTGTGGATCTGTACGCTCATCTGCTATAATCGTGAAAGGAAGGTCCTTGGTCCTTAGGTCTTTTGTCAGCCTTTCCTTAATTTTTGACGCATACACGTGAATGACATCATTCTGGATAGTTTTGCTGGTATATCTTGCTTGTCTGTTTGATGACAAGAGGTGCTTCTGAAGAGAGTCGTTTCCTTTCGCCAGTAATTGTGGCAGGGCAACAAAGTTTCCTCTGTTAATTTCATAACTAGAAAAATCAACACGATCATCACGATGACCTCTAAAGGCCAGACTCTGCTTCGCCAGAAACTCTACAGCTAAAACAATCTGTCGTAGAATTTCTTTGTTCTCAGTGGCTTGATTGGCTACGGACGTCGCCAGCTGGGAATCAACTCTACACCTGTCAGGATTCTCAAAAGTTTGTTTGAAGAGATCTGCCTGTTCAGTTGCATATTTATGCATCACAGATTGCTCATGACAGTTGAGGATGCCATCCTTGCCAAGTGCCTTAGTGTACGATTTCTGGTATGGTGCTGTGACCAATACACCTGGTGTTGTTCCCTTGGTAACTTTGTGAGGGAATAAGATACAGTGACTACAAATACCACCTTCAAGTAAGTTACTGTAGCAAAGCCAGGGAAACTGTTTTAGCCATTTGGATTGAAGAGAAACTTTCCACGTCTTCTTTCCTTTGGTAACTTGATGAGAATGAAGTATATCGGACTCAGAATGCTTCCAGTGAAACGTAAGGTATTGCATTCTTTTTTCATCTGTAATTTCCTGCGATAATCGCTTCAAAACACCCCACGAGCCTTCAGCAGCTTTCACAACAGTACCCAAATCGATCTTTGTGCCTGTGGTTGAACCAGAAGTGGCAGCCACAGGGCCTTTTGTAACTACATCTAAAATTTATAAAAACAACTACTTGTATACATTTATAACCCCTAATATCTTAGTCCCTTACCTACTTCAAATAACCTCAATAAAAATTGAACACACATACTTTTTATTTGACAAAATTTCAATTGACAATATTTGAAGTTGTCATACACACAAATTAAAAAAAAAATACCATAGCCTGCTGATACAAAATGTCTTGGTTAGACCTTCAGTAAATGTTATAATAAACTATTTTCTATAACACAACACTGTTATGCCACCGTGTTATATAACATATTGTTACTCTTAGCGGCAAACAAAACTAACGTCATATTCTTCCCCTAGAGCATAGATATGTTCTTTATCTTCAGAACTGCAAGATATTTCAAGAAACTGAAGGTGATTCAATTTTTGCAAAATCAGTCTTATGTCTTCCCTCGCAAGGCTTACACCAACCAGGCACAGAACATTCAATAAGCATAAAGAGGCAGTAATTGTTGCCACTTGATTGGCAGTGAATCCTACTCGGTTGAGCGATTATATTCTAAGATTTCTTAATTGCTTTAAAATAGCAGTACAACAAAAGGTATCTATTTTTTGACAGTCATTAAGGATCAAGGTTTCAAGAGGAGAGGACTCAATCAATAGGAAATTAAGGGATGATATCGGTTGTCCACTTAAATCCAAATATCTTAAATGTTTAGAAAATTCTATACTATTTCCTAGTAATGCTTCCAGCCTCATTTCGGATGTTGTCATTTCGATGTATCTTATGGATAAATATCTGAACCCACTGGAGTGTGACATGATGTTCATAAATTGTTCTTCACTTAAATATGTTATGTGCCACTCATCAAGAAGGAGGCAACTCCACAGAATATTGTTATTGTTTACAATGTGCCTCCACCTTCGTGAGACCAGGCACAATGTTTTAAGCATCTCTTTAAGGGAGAAGTTTTTAAACACCTCGACCAATACCTCATCAGGCAAAGCTGTGTACAAAACGAAATTAACACTAGTCAGTTTTACTTGGAATTCTCCAGACTTCTTGCATCATTTGAATAAATACTTTTTTTTCTCGGACTGGTCAATATAAGTTTAATATTCAGATAAAAAAAAAAATTCGAATTTTCTACCTTCGATCCCGGATACTCCAGCTTGATCGTCTGGGTTGCTGAGTTTTGGCAAGTTGTTCGGAGGAGCAGAACAGCTTCTTTCTGTATTTATCATGACAGTTCATTTAGAGAAGTATTAATTAAGTCTTTATATCATGATAAATTTTAATGTATCTGCCTCGGTTTAATGACAATTTTATTTCTGCTTACCTTCGTTAATACCTTCATTATCACTCGCAGATTCTTCAGACCTTGATTCGTCAGTCGCTGAATCTGCAAAATGTTTATATTTGAAAGGAATGATTATCTCGCCAGCCAGTTGGCAAGATGGCGGCGTGATGGAAAACGCATGCACTTTGTTTATAAATTACACGGTATGTCGAGGATGCTGGCTGTTGAAAACAGTTTTTGGTGTTATAGAATTAAATTAAAGTACTTCTTTTGAAAAAGAACCACGAACGTACTTGATTTCTTTGCATAAAAGTCTGTTATTTTCTTCATTTTCCGTCAAACGTTGCACTCACTTCAACGACACTCAAGCATTCGGTCGGTCTCAATCCCCCTCGTTTACTTTTCAATGAATGTCACCTGTTCGTGTCGCCTGTTTTAATATACCTGAACCTGATACGACCTTTGCGAAATGTACATTATCTTTTCATAACTTGACAAGCAGTCGAATGGTAAAAGTGAAATAACTTCGTAAAAACAATTTTATTCCATTTTTTTTAGGAAGAATCAAGCAAAATAACAATAACAAAAAAAAGCTGCTCAAAGGGGGGGTTGCAACCCCCTCAACCCCTCCCCTGGATCCGCCTCTGTACCCAGGCATATTATAATAATCGAAACAGCTAATAAAATCATAAATAAACAAAGTAAGAGTGTTATGTTAGATTTTTTTACAAATTGTAGAGATTTATGCCAGTAAACGGTGGCGATAGGTAAGCACACCATGTATATTTCATAGTCGCTAGCAAGTAAATTTTGCCGGACTTTGAGTTCGTGTCAAGATAGAACAACAAAAATACACAAGGAAATTTTTACAGTTACTTTATAACCATCCTTTTGTCTGTTCTAATCTGGAAGCTCAGTAGATTCTGTTATATCGGTCATTGTTAAAACTGTCTTTGTTTTGATGCTACTTTTTGACAAAGGGAAAGTATGTCGGACAAAAAAATTCACCAAAAAGTAAATCGTTCTTTGCCAGCTTCAGTAGTGACAGGGGGTTAAGTTTAGATCATAAAACAAAGGATTATGTCAACAGAAATACCGGAGGCCAAGCATATTCGTTACACGAGGTCACACAACTCGGGTAATATTCACGGTGAGAATTTGCATATTTCAGCGGTCGAACGAGGAAAGTCATTTCTCGAAAACTAAAATATATTTTCCCAAAAAAGCTGCACCACAATTATTAGGACTTATGGGGCTACAAAATATTAAAGTAGAGGTGAAAACGAATTTTGGGTGACTTGCCAAAATGTCTCAAATTTGTTTCATGGATACTGACATCCCCTCTTAGTTGGATTGAAGGAAAATACTGACACACTTCGGCGTTTTTGATTCTTTGTGATGACTTTTTGCGAATAAATTTTATCCGAGACCATGTTAAGTACTCAATTAAATGACGCTCATTTTATTGTACTTGTTTCCTTCGACTCACGAGAGGAAATAACAGTTCAATTGATTTATTGCTATGCAGCGTGTGGTTGTGTTTTTAAAAACGGCGTGGGCACATATCTTTTTTTTCTTGAAGGCACCCGCGAGTATATGTAAGAACAGTCTATTAGTTACAAGGGGTGCTATTTTCTGGAATACAATTACATTCAAACATCTGCATAGAGCAAAAATGAACGATGGACTAGAGATTTGAAACTGAGCAAGATTCATGAACAAAGAGACTTTCATTTCAAAGCGACATCCACCTGAACCTTCGATTTAAGTAATGACGATTTTATAAATTTCTAATGGATTCAGTATTAAACATTCAGTATTCAGTATTTCAGTAACTTGTAAATTATTGCAAACCTAGTACTCAGATACAAGACCACATAAGCATCAGCTTAAAGTATTATCATGCTGAAATAAAGTGGACGCATGTATTAATTAATTAATTAATTTTGGCATTTGGGATTTACACGGAAGGCATTGAATTAGTTTGATAATATCACTAGATACTACTCAGTTATAAGGTCAGGTGA
Organism: Pocillopora damicornis; assembly: GCF_964200805.1. Taxonomy (NCBI): domain Eukaryota; kingdom Metazoa; phylum Cnidaria; class Anthozoa; order Scleractinia; family Pocilloporidae; genus Pocillopora; species Pocillopora damicornis. Next base: position 19,560,311 of record NC_142670.1, read on the forward strand.
CACGTTTAGACTATACCCGAGAAAAATATTTATGGATTATGAAACGAGGCTTTGTTGCAAAGACGATTGTTGATGATCAACTGTCGGAAGCTGAAACGAGCTCCTCCGCGTGCGGTTAATATAAAGCCCGGTTACTAAGACAAGGGAAAAAGAAATGGCAATTTTTTCTCTCTTTCTTTCAAAGAATTTTCGTTGGAGCATAGGTTAAGAGCACTGAGATAAATCAAGCTAATAAAGAACTCTTAGATTATTAAGTGACAAATTATGAGGTTAAAAATTAATTGAGTCTTTCAATTCCTACAAGGAAAAAGGTGTCTATGTTAAAAATAAAATTCTTATAAATTAAATAAACTAATTGGACACTCTAGCGAGTAGATCATGATTGAGAAATGTTACGTGAACCGGAAACAAAATGGTACCCACACCTTTCCCTGTTCGTTTGTTTTTGTTTGCTTGTTTGCACAGAGGGATACCAAAGGTTTTGCTTTCTTTGGCTTTTTGTTTTATTTTGTCTTTTTTTTTTTTTTGAGAAGAGAAGAGAAGTAACAACTGTTTTTCGAGCACTCTTTTTCCTAGAACTTAGTTGTTTTATACCATGCAATTGAATATACAATAACTTATTTTGATAGGCAGTTGAACAACAACCAGCTGAGGAATTTACCATCAGGCATTTTTAGTAGTAATACCCATCTAGAGTGGCCGCATGGCATTCGAAACATGCATTAGTTCAGGAAAATTTGTTCGCGAAATAGATTATCAAAGAAACATTTGTAAGGAAATTTGCCAACGGAATTATTCTGGGATAGAATTTCGCTCTTTGAACCTTTTCCTCTTCCTTAAATAGCCTCATTAACAAGTCAAGAATTTTCAATGTGGTTCAGTACTCAGGTTTGTGTTTCAATTTTGCTCTAAATATTCTCGTTTGGACGAAGAGATAAAAAATTAAAAAAAAAAGGAAAAATGTGACATCCCCATTTACAGATTATTTTGTAATAATTGTGAGTTTATTTTAGGCCTTTCTATCAGAGCATGAGAACAGAAATAATAACTTTTTTTAGGGCACTCTTATTCTCTGACCGTTTTTGTTGTATACCATGTAATTAAAAATACATTAATTTATTTGTGATAGGCGGTTGAACAACAACGAGTTAAAGAATTTACCATCAAGCATTTTCAGTAACAATACCCGCCTGTGGGAGCTGTAAGTTTGGAGTCTTTTTGAATATTGGTGTAAGAGCAACGCATGGAATCCGACCTTCAAAGCAGCCGTTTGAATGCGTGGGTGATATTACATATTTGGTTTCTATCCTAATAAAGCTGCATTAACACATTTTCATTTGAAACATGCATCGGTTTAGGAAAATTTGTGCGCTAAATAGATCGTTAAAGAAAAATTTGTAAGGAAATCTTTTAGCGATTATTCCGTGTGGTGCAGTGGTAACGCTTGCGCTCTCTAAATAGGCTTACTGAGGTTCGATTTCCTCTCACAACGACAACGCCGCTTTTTTTTCCTTTTTCTGAAGGAGTGAACAAAATAATTAAATATCTAATATACTTTTTTTTTTATTAACTGACAGTCTATTTTCCAAACTTTATTCCTTTCACTGCCGTCACCTAACCTGTTTGTAAATGCATTATTTTGGTCAGATAAATGATTTTCTAGTCCGCGTTTTATGCCTTATTTACGCTCTCCATAACTAGTAAAGTTTATATGCTAAGATTAGCCACATTTAGGATAACTTAGAACGCGGCTTTGTTCAACAATGGCTAACTCTGTTTAATTAACCGACCCATAATTTTTTTGTGGGAAATGATAGACTAATTGTGCCATCTTTGTGTTTTCAAAACAAACTAGTTTTCTGAAGTCTGCGAATAAGAGTCCTCCTCTTTCCTCTACATTTCGTATTAATGCGAGCGGCCATCTGATTCCATTGCTCACTAAAACATGGCGTGTCAAACGTTCCAGTGAGAGTGTGAGACATTCAACTGTCGTTTCTGTGAGACGGTAGAGTAGCTAGTGATACTTTGAACGTTTTTTCGTCCTGACAGTTGTATACATGATATCAGTTGACAGCACGTCGTTGTTTCCAGATTTAACATTATTTTATTGCCAAAGTAAAACGGTGCATCGTCGGTTTTCATTTCCGCGGGTCGCTTTTCTGCGTAGACTTCGTAGACCTTTACTGGACATTTCTGGTCGTTCGGCACAGCAAACATTTTCAGTGCAATGGCTCTTACATTCCGTGGCTCGTTTCCTGAACGATTTTTGGTTTCTCTTTCATTGAATTCGAGGTACTCCTGCCCTGTGGAAGTTTTGAAAAAGTTTTACGTCTCCCCTTGAACACATTTGTCTATGCTCCTTGCAGCCTAGTAACTTAAAATGGATTATGTTTTTGAGCCATACCGTGTTTCAAAGCGCTTCTGCCGTGGAACTTCCCAAGAGATCCTTCTCAAACAGTACTTGAATATCTTCCTCACTTAAAGCAGCAGAAGTATTAGGCTTGTTGTCCATACCTTTCCGTTTTAGATCCCTTTGCTTTGACTGAGGCGCTTTCCGAGTTTGCTCGAACTGGACGTTTTTCATAAGGCAAAGTCCATACTATATTTTTCTTCGAATGGCGCTGAAAACTGGCGAAGAAAGTCCTTAGGGAATTAGGCTCGTATTCCTCGTTGTGTTCTTTTTTGCGAACCGTTATAAGGAACTCGCTAAGAAACTTGTTCAGCGCTTGAGGAGTCTTTCGTCCACTCGTCTCGTCTTGCCTTTCAAAACAAGAAATTCATGGAACAGAGCAACGTCGTGTTTTTTGTTTGGTTTTTTTTTTGGTGTTTTTCGTCATAAGGCAAAGTCCATAGTTTTTTTTTCTTCAAATGGCGCTAAAAGCTAGCGAAAAATGCCCTTAAGGAATTAGGCTCGTATTCCTAGTTGTCTTCTTTTCTGCGAACCGTTAGAAGGAACTAAACTTGTTCGGTGCTTGAGGGGTCATTCGTTCATTTGGCTCGTCTTGCCTTTGAAAACAAGAAATTCATGGAACAGAGTAACATATTGTTTAGTCTTTTTCTTAGTGTTCTCATTTACTGTCCGTCTATGAACTCTTCTACTGATAAATCTAGGCTCTGAAAACGGTTAATCTGATATTAAGCCATCTTTAAAAAAAAAAAAATGCGCCTAAGCTCTTAGAAATGTGCAATTTGTCGGTCAAGAGGAGCGGCGAGCAAGCGACACGGTTTTTTTTATTAGTGAAAATAATGATAATTGTATGACCAATCAGCTGGCGTCTCTAGCGCGAAGAAACTATTTTTGTCTCGATGAATTTTGGTGCGTAAATCTCGGAATGTATATAATAATGAGTAATACGCGGCTTCGCTCGAAAAGCTTCGTTTTGCGCCGGCTAACTAACGGTTATTTATTTTAAAATTGCCGACTTGCCTAGAGTGACAAACAGCGACCGAGTCGTTAGGGGGACATGGAGCCGGTAATCTGTTGCTAAAGGATTGATAGGGCTTATTAACTGCGTGAAGCGATAAGGATTTATGTTTCACGCGCTAGGATATTTTACGCGGTAAGGATTAACATTTAAAACAGTAATTCATGTGTTCAAACTGAGCTCCTCTGGACCTTGTGAAACACGTCGTGCTCACTGAATTCCTCGTGAAAATCCTGAGGGAAAGTGATTTGTCGTGAGTGTTTCCTCTTTTATTACAACTTTCGAAAAGGACAGGAGATCTTCATTTTCGCTTATATTCTGTTAGTAACGTACTTGACAAACACAAGTGACAAATTAAGCTGGGTTGTAAAAGATAAGTTAGCGTGTTGAGGAAACAAAGGAACTTAGCGTGTTAAAAAAAAAAATCTAGCGAGTTCTAGATTCAAAGCTCTACCGCGCTGGCTAGATATGAAAAATTGACTACCATCATGCTTTCCAGAATCAATTGTTTTTATGTACATATATGCACGGTAAGCGTGTTATGCTACTGGCGCGCGAGCGTGTTATAACGTGCCGTGTGCGTGCGTTCACCTTATTCCCTGAAATCCGTGGAGTGTCACAAATAATAATTGCGATACTGATTTGTGATAGGAAACAAAACCAGGCAATGGGGAAAAAAGTTTTTCTCCGTGCTGATATCCATCATTTCGAGCGCTTAAATTAGGTTTGTGTCCATTGTGTCTTTTTTCCAAGCCTTTTGAGTGTAAAATATTTTTAAAGTCTCTGAGGGGTGGCTGGAATATTTTGGAAATGAGAAATGTGTACAACATTGAACCAGATAAATTGCTTTGCTTTTAGAGAGAGGATTCTTGCGTTCATAAATGTAAAGAAAGTTTTATGAACAGAAAAGTGTAAGATATGATGTAAAATGGAATATGAAAGTAGCCCCAAACAAAAATTTCACAACAAAAAGTTTCTCTGAATCTCGTTGTGAATGACTTTGCATCGGCGATTTTTTTTCAATAAATTAAAGTTTATTACCTGAACAAGCCATTAGTTAATGTAACATGGAGTCGAGTTATTAAGAAAAAACAGAATCTACTGAGCTTCAATCTTTTAAATGACAAAAGGATGGTTATAAAGTTACTTTAGTAGTTTATGACAGTAAACGGTGGCAAGTAGGCACACCATGTGTATTTCATAGTCGCTAGCAAGTAAATTTTGCCGGACTTTGAGTTCGTCTCAAGATGGAACAACACAAATCCACAGGTAAATATTTACAGTAACTTTATAACTATCCTTTTGTCTTTTAAAAGCTAGAAGCTTAGTAGATTCTGTCATGTCGGTCATTGTTAAAACTGTCTTTGTTTTGACGTTACCTTTCGACCTGGGAAAAGTGTGTCGGACAAAAGTATTCACCAAAAAAATAGATATTTCTTTGCCAGCTTCAGCAATGACAGAGGATTAAGTTTTGAGGATAAAACAAAGGATTATGTTGACATAAATATCGGAGGTAAAGTAAATTCATGACACGAGGTCACACAACTCGGGTAATATTCACGGTAAAAATTTGCATATTTGAGCGGTCGAACGAGAAAAGTCATTTCTCAAAAACTAAAATATATTTTCACAAAAAAACTGCACCGCAATTATCAGGACATATTGGGCTACAACATGTGAAAGTAGGAGTAAAAACGAATTTTGAGCTACTGACACCCTCTCTTAGTTGGATTGCTGGAAAATTCTGATACACTTCAGCATTTGATTCTTTGTGATGACTTTTTGCAAATACATTTTATCAGACGCCATGTTTAGTACTCGATTAAATGATGTTCATTTTATTGTACTTGCCTCCTTCGTCTCACGAGAGGAAGTGACAGTTGATAAACAGCTGTCAGAAGCTGAAACAAGCTGTTCCGTTTGCGGATGATATAAAGCCCGGTTACTGAGCAAAGACAAAAGAAATAGCGATCTTTTCTTTCTTGCTGTGGATTCAAGGCATTTTGTAGGAGCATAGGCTTAAAGCAACGAGATAAATCAAGCAAAAAAATGACGCTTAAATTATAAAGTGACAAATTATGAGCGTAAAAATTACTTGAGTCTTTCCTTTCCTACAAGGAAAAAATGTATCTGTGTTGAAAATAAAATACTTATAAATTAAATAAACTAATTGGACACTCTCATGAGTAGATCATAATTGGAAAATGTCACGTGAGCCGGAAACAAATCGGTACCCACACCTTTCCCTGTTCGTTTGTTTTTGTTTGCTTGTTTGCACAGAGGAATGTCAAAGCTTTTACTTTCTTTGGGTTTTTTGTTTTGTTTGTCTTTTTTTTTCGGAGAAGAGAGGTAACAACTTTTTTTCGAGTCCTCTCATTCTTTGAACTTTGTTATCGTATACCATACGATTGAAAATAAATTGACTTATTTTTGATAGGCTGTTGAACAACAACCAGCTGAAGAATTTACCAGGCATTTTCAGTAGCAATACCCATCTGGAGTGGCCCTATGGCTGCAGCCGTATTAACACTTGGACTATGAAATGTCCTTTGAAATATGTATTAGTTCAGGAAAATTTGTTCACGAAATAGATTATCTAAGAAATATTTCTAGGGAAATTTGCCAACGGAATTATTCTGCGGTAGAATTTCGCCCTTTGAAACCTTTCCCTCTTCCTTAAATAACCTCATTAACAAGTCAAGAATATTCTATGTGGTTCAGTGTGAGACATGTTCCACTGTTGTTTCTGTGAGACAGTAGAGTAGCTAGTGATACTTTGAACGTTTTTGTGTCCTGAAAGTTGCATAACATCAGCTGGCAGCACTTTGTTGTTTCCAGATTTTCCATTATTTACTGCCAAAGTAAAAACGGTGCATCGTCGGTTTTCATTTCCGCGGGTCGCTTTTCTGCGTAGACTTTGTAGGCATTTACTGGACATTCTGGTTGTTCGGCACAGGAAACATTTTCAGTGCAATGGCTCTTACATTCCGTGGATCGTTTCCTGAACGAGTTTTGGTTTCTCTTTCATTGAATTGGAGGTACTCCTGCCCTGCGGAAGTTTTGACAAAATTTTACGTCTCCCCTTGAACACATTTCTCTGTGCTCCTTGCAGCCTAGTAACCCGAAATGGATCATGTTGTTGAAGCATACCGTGTTTAAAAGCGCTTCTGCGGAGTAACTTCCCAAGAGATCCTTTTCAAACAGAACTTGAACATCTTCCTCACTTAAAGCAGCGAAGCATTAGGCTTGTTGCCCATGCCTTTCCGTTTTAGATCCCTTTGCTTTGACTGAAGCGCTTTCCGAGTTTGCTCGAACTGGACGTTTTTCATAAGACAAAGTCCATATTTTTCTTCGAATTAGGCTCGCATTCCTAGTTGTCTTCTTTTTTGCGAACCGTTATAAGGAACTCGCTGAGAAACTTGTTCAGCGCTTGAGGAGTCATTAGTTCATTTGCCTCGTCTCGCCTTTCAAAACAAGAAATGCGTGGAAAAGAGCAACATATTGTAAAGTCTTTTTCTTAGTGTTTTCATTTTCCTGTCCGTCTATGAACTCCTCTACTGATAAACCTAGGCTCTGAAAACGGTTAGTCTGATTTGAAGCCATCTTTCTTAGTGGCTTTGTAAGGGTCGAAGTAATATATACAACATCCAAAAACTTTGTGGCCACATGCAATGCACGTATGTAGCGATGAATGAAATTACGAATAACGGCGCCGTTGTCAGTGTGATAGTGGCTTTATAACGGTCGTAGTAATATATATCACATCCGACAAACTCTGTGGCCACATGCAATGCACGTATGTAGCGATGAATGAAATTACGAATAACGTCGCCACCTTCACTCCGCCGATGAATTGTTCATACGTTTGGATTTTTGAACGTCGCGCTGGTGGGTATTATTGTACGTTATTGTTCATCTAATTATAAATTTATTCCGATTTCTTCGAGAAGTTGACATCCTCCAGGTGTAGCGTGAGATTTTTAAGGTAAACGCACAAGAAGATAACACAGAGCGCCGAAGGCCGTCCAAAGTAATGAATCTAGGAGCATGCTCTTACAGATGATTTTAAATCGAAAGTGCCATTTCCTGCATTTTTTATTTCAATACTGAGTGGTAAAGAAAAAAATAGGTCGCTTAGGGCGAATAGTCAACTTTCGGCGGATGGGATTGAGAATTTTCTCTTCTAAATGCTGATTTATGGCATCAACAAGCATAAAGAAGCTTCAAAGTGCTCAATTCAGGCGTCAACCATAAGTGTTATATACGTAAATTTGATATCTGGTTGAGTCCGCTCTTTGTGCAGTGTTGTTTGTAATTTTCGAAAATGAGCCCGCTCTGCTAAAAAAATTAAACCGAAATCACAATATATTTTTGAATTTACTTACTCCTCTCTCTTATTTTAGTTATTCTGAATAAAAATGTCATCGGGAACAGATTGGACTTTTAAGCAGAGGCGAGATTGAAAGTTGTATGTTTATGGTCATGGCAGCAGAGGGAAATAGGTGTCAAGCCAAAACATAATTTTTATTGTCAAAAACCATTGAAAAATAAAAAAAATTACGTGATTTGTTCTTATAAATGATCGATCTAAATATACGAAGCCAAAAAGTTCTTCAAACAAGAATTTTGTGGTGGTTACTGACTATCAAAAAATAGGCCTTCGAGCGTAGAACCGATTTTCGCACGGGAAAAACTTAGTTTTTATTATCCCGGGAAATCAAGGTTGCATCGTATACTTTTAGACTAAGACCGATTCATCGGAATAGTTTTGAAGAGATCAATTTTTTAAACCGAAATGCACCGGTCCGCTACTAGAGAGACTACGACTTAAATCTCCAGAAACCTTATCTGCATATTCCACTGGGAGATGTGGCAGTGCATTGAAGTTGCCCTGATCTGAACCCTGTAGCAAATAATCTCTCACAGCTGTTGTTTTACAAACTAACAAATTGTTCTAACTCGACATCTGTACAGCACTACAAGCTTCTGAACTTACGGTATTTTTCAGGAATATTAAAACACCTAAAACTGAATAAATTGAATAGCGCGTTCAACCACTTTTATTATTTTTTCTTTTGCTTTTCCTACGAAATTTACTATTCGAACCAAAGAGGAAGAATTGTACACTTGTTTTATGATAGAAATAATAATGATAATAATAAAGAAGACACAAAAATGAGAAAGCAAAGGAAACCCAGGCATTGAAAAGTTTCTCTTAACGAGCCTCGTTTCCATGTTCTTGAGGGTCTCCAAATGGCCTTGAGCCATAATTTTTTACAAAAATAGATTTCAATCCTAAAATATCTCTTTCATGATTAAAACCCCTAACCAAGTTTATACGCAAAATTTGAGCCAAATCAGTGGGCCTGTCTGTCCGCAGCTTTTCCATCTGGCTTCTTTTTTATAGACTATCGCTTTTGATAAGGCCGAACCAACACTTGAAAGAGGAAATTTTATCAAATCGCTCGGTTCAGGAAAAATCGTTCGCTACATACATCAAAGGGAACTTGTGATTGAAATTTGCGAATTAAATTAAAAAAAGGGCAAAATTATGAAAATCGTCTCAGCTATTTCAAATGCTCTTTGCATAAAATATAATAATTGTTTGTGTTCTCCCCTTATTTTACAACGGTAAGGAAAAGCCCATTTAAGAAACTCAAATATCATGTTGTTTCCCATGCCGACATTGGCCGAACGTTACTACAACAATGAAGGAAAAAAAAGGATTTTGGCCTTTTTTTTTCTTTTTGCCGCAAATATTCTATTAGCAGCCTCGGAACGGATCTAGTTTGTAAATTTTTTCGGTGCTTGAACTTGGCAGCTCAATTTAAAGAAAATTAAGAGCTAATGTCAACGTGCATCAGACAAACAGCGGCAAGTCTACTTTCATGTTTGGTAGCCCAATATGTCGTAATAATTGTGGTGTAGTTTTTTTGTGAAAATATATTTTAGTTTTCGAGAAATAACTTTTTTAGTTTGACTGCTCAAATATGCAAATTTTTACCGTGACTATTACCCGAGTTGTGTGACCTCATGTAACGAATTTACTTGACCTTCAGTATTTCTGTCAGCATAAACTTCTGTTTTATCAACTAGACTTAATTCCTTGTTATTACTGAAGCTGGCAAAGAAATATTTAGGTTTTGGTGAATACTGTTGTCCGACATACTTTTCCTATGTCGAAAAGTAGCATCAAAACAAAAACAATTTTAACAATAACCGATATGACACAATCTACTGAGCTTCCACATTTAAAAAAACAAAAGCATGGTTATAAAGTTACTGCGAAATATTTCCTTCTGTATTTGTGTTGTTCCATCTTGAGACCAACTCAAAGTCCAGCAAAATTTACTTGCTAGCGACTATGAAATATACATGGTGTTCATACATCTACTCCATCTCATTATATTAGTTGTATGACAAGTGTGACACACATATATAAATTCAAAGATGAAACCACCCCCGAAATATCAAAAGATGGTTTTTTTTCCTATTTGCATGATATCTAGAAAGCCCTTTCAGGAATTATTGCATTCAGAAAACTAAAATGTCCAGATCCATCTATGATTCCTTTGCCGGCGGAAGTCAAAGAATGTTTACAAAAGCTAATCTGATTGACAAGCTATATGCTGATTTAGCTAGTTTATCTGTTGTATAAGTGTCTCATCTTACATGATAATATAGAGATTTGCTGTTCATATAAGTTGTTCGCTGGTGGAACTTGTGGGTTTAGTTATCGAGAAGACCGAAGTTGCATATCCCTAGTCGTTCCCTTGTGTAGTTGTCAAGAAGACATTTCAAGTCACTTGCGGAGTTGCAAGTTTTCAATTATTTTGTCGGGTGCCGGCATCTTCGAGACGCCAAAAGATATCGATGATTTTACAATTTGCCCCACTCAGATCAAATATCGGTGTTGGGTGGAGTCGTGATTCCAATAGTAAAGGCGGAGTGTCTGAAGAAGAGTGCGGCCGTAATAAAATTAGGGTTAAGTCGATTCCGAAAGCCGATAGGGGGATTGGCAAGCGTGTATCACAGATGGTACCGGCTCCGGTATGTAAGGCTATACTTACCACCTTGTGCAAAATTACGCGTCCCGTCAGACTTATGTTTCGATCTGGAATTGGTCAATAGGCTACCAAATATCCAGACAGAGGCAGAGTTTTATATAGTAATGTCTGAGCACTTTGTTGGCTTCCCGTCGTCTAGCGGGACGGGTAATTATGCACAAGGTGATAAAGGGACCTAGCCCTTCTATACTAGCTACTAAACGCTGACAAAACTTTTTTCTCTTCACCAAAAAATCACATCAAAATTTGTCTCAAGTGTGCTGCACGTATCAGCACACTTATCAGTCGGGATAACAACATCTTCAGCAGCAGCCAAATAGGTAGGAAGCTCGGCTTTGAGACCGTCGGTGATAGCATCACTATCCAGGAAACGGAATGCTCTCAGGGACTCTACTAATGCATTTGTGGGCTTAAGCCACCGGATCCTAACGGGGCAGAATAGTCTGGTAGCCTGAATGCTACCACTACATCATAAAGATTGACATTAAACTTTCTCAGAAACCACTTAATTGCCGGCTCAACACAAGCCTTCGCACTCCGTTCGAGTGCTGTTACGTACTGATCTAGGTCTTCCTCCGCATCTATAGTTGCAATTGCGCAGACGTTAGGGAAGCAAGGAGCTTGATAAAGTTGTGAAACGGCGCTTAGTTTCACTTAACAAGCAAAAGCAAAAGGACCATCACCCTCCAAAAAATGCGTGGCTTTCACAAAATGTTCGCCAACATCAAAAGTAGCGGCAAGCTCGAGCTTCAAGCTCAATAGTGGCTTAAAAGGTTGTGGTTATCCATCGTGGTGAATAACGATAGAAGCTAAGTTCTTGTCACGATGTAGTCACGTGTAGTGTAGATTGAGACGTTTCGACTCCATACTGCTAGTGTTCTTCAGGCGATGAGGTCGACTGGTCATGCGTGATCTTATAAAGCATGGTGCTCTGCTGTGATTAGTTGTTTTTCAACAGCTCTAATAGGCGCATTTCGATCCTTGCTGTTCACTCAATGATTTGCTCCCTCGGCGGTCCGCTGTCGCACGGCTCTCCTGTTGCTGTGTTTTTTTAACGTGGGCATCCACGCTTCTAAAATTTCTATTCCACTATCCCTGTTGATGTTGTTAGGGTGAAGTCTTATATGAATTGCCTCTATGACCCTGTGGGTGTAGTAATAATGGTCACGATCAATAAACTGTACTTCGTTCCAGAGTGGCTTGTGTCCGGTGTTGTGGGCATGCTCTGAAACGGCAGAGGTCTCGGTACGGGCGAGTCGAATGTCTCTTGTTTCTGCAAGAAAGAAAAAGGATAACCATTAGAAACCAGAACAGATGACAGATGTTTTTTCTCCTCGGAGATGATGGAGAGTTTTGTTACAAGACGTTTGGCACGCTCGTAAAGGCACTTAACAATACCGGGCTTTACTGATTGAAGGTGGTGTTAATCATGCGCTAAGTATTGATCGGTGTGCGTGGGCTTCCTGTATACGCTGGTGGTGTGACGGCCGTCAGGTTCTCTTAAAATTGCGGTGTCTAGGAAGGCGAGTTTGTTGTCTTTTTCTGTCTCCATGGTGAAGCGGATGGAAGGCTGCTGGCTGTTTAGATGCTGTAACAAGTCATCTACGTCTTCGCGATCCAGGATGGTAAAGGTATTGTCCACCAGATCCTAGGATCGTAGGATGATTTATTTATCGCTTGTTCTTCGAAACTCTCCATGTACAGGTTAGCAATAACAGCGGAAACTGGACTCCCCATGGTAGCGCCGTTTTTTTGCTCGTAAATCGATCTGTTATACTGGAAGAAAAAGTGTGAAAACATGCTTTTTAACCACATAATGCCAAAAAATTGTTAGTATAATCGGGAAGGGCTTACCCTAAGGTACCTTTTACATAATTCCAAAATGAGTTTCGTTCCGGAAAGAAATGAATTTCATACCGCGGTTACATTCAAGATAACTTAGCCTGTTAAAAACAAGTATTAATGTCCTTTTCTGTCTTTTTCTATGCTTCCCTCGCTCCAAAAGAGGATTCATACAGGTATGACTCTGGTATCATGTGACAACCGAGATGAACTCGTTCATCACCAAAACTCATTCCGATATCTTGTAAAAGGCCCGCTAAAAGATTTTATCCCCGAAGCATCACGCTTTGCTTTCCTGTCAGAATACTATAAATTTCATTAGCGTTGAAGCAACAACCCGCTTTTAACTGCTTCGCAGGCACTGAAACAACAATTAGTGACCTCAAAAAGCACATATTCTAATATTTTCTATGCAACATAAACAAAAATCTTTATACAGGGTAAATATTCATTTGTGTCGGTATCAATTATTGCGCGACTAGCCTATGATATAAGTGGGGAAGGGGAAAACACAACGCAAAATGAAGGCTCCTGGCAAACAGCAATACCCAGGCATATTATAATAATCGAAACAGCTAATAAAATCATAAATAAACAAAGTAAGAGTGTTATGTTGGATTTGTTTACAAATTGTAGAGATTTATGCCAGTAAACGGTGGTGATAGGTAAGCACACCATGTATATTTCATGGTCGCTAGCAAGTAAATTTTGCTGGACTTTGAGTTCGTGTCAAGATAGAACAACAAAAATACACAAGGAAATTTTTACAGTTACTTTATAACCATCCTTTTGTCTGTTGTAATCTGGAAGCTCAGTAGATTCTGTTATATCGGTCATTGTTAAAACTGTCTTTGTTTTGATGCTACTTTTCGACAAAGGAAAAGTATGTCGGACAAAAGTATTCACCAAAAACTAAATCTTTCTTTGCCAGCTTCAGTAGTGACAGGGGGTTAAGTTTAGATGATAAAACAAAGGATTATGTCAACAGAAATACCGGAGGTCAAGCATATTCGTTACACGAGGTCACACAACTCGGGTAATATTCACGGTGAAAATTTGCACATTTCAGCGGTCGAACGAGGAAAGTCATTTCCCGAAAACTAAAATATATTTTCCCAAAAAAGCTGCACCACAATTATTAGGACTTATTGGGCTACATAATATTAAAGTAGGAGTGAAAACGAATTTTGGGTGACTTGCCAAAATGTCTCAAATTTGTCCTATGGATACTGACATCCCCTCTTAGTTGGATTGAAGGAAAATACTGACACACTTCGGCGTTTTTGATTCTTTGTGATGACTTTTTGCAAATAAATTTTATCCGAGACCATGTTAAGTACTCAATTAAATGACGCTCATTTTATTGCACTTGCTTCCTTCGACTCACGAGAGGAAATAACAGTTTAATCCATTTATTGCTATGCAGCGTGTGGTTGTGTTTTTAAAAACGGCGTGGGCACATATCTTTTTTTTCTTGAAGGCACCCGCGAGTATATGTAAGAACATATGAATGTTGTGCCGCGTAGCACTGGGAACACAAATGGTGAAACAGAGAATTAACTCTGAAGTGTAAATTAAAGTGCTATTTAAACCCATGAATAACCCACCGGGCGTTAGCCCCAATAAAGGGAAACAGTAAGAACAGTCTATTAGTTACAAGGGGTGCTATTTTTTGGAATACAATTACATTCAAACATCCGCATAGAGCAAAAATGAACGATGGACTAGAGATTTGAAACTGAGCATGATTCATGAACTAAGAGACCTTCATTTCAAAGCGACATCCACCTGAACCTTTGATTTAAGTAATGACGATTTTATATATTTCTAATATCTTCAGTATTAAACATTCAGTATTCAGAATTTCAGTAACTTGTAAATTATTGCAAACCTAGTACTCAGATACAAGACCACATAAGCATCAGCTTAAAGTATTATCGTGCTGAAATAAAGTGGCTGCATGTATATGAAAATTAATTAATTAATTTTGGCATTTGGGATTTACACGGAAGGCATTGAATTAGTTTGATAATATCACTAGATACTACTCAGTTATAAGGTCAGGTGACACGTTTAGACTATACCCGAGAAAAATATTTATGGATTATGAAACGAGGCTTTGTTGCAAAGACGATTGTTGATGATCAACTGTCGGAAGCTGAAACGAGCTCCTCCGCGTGCGGTTAATATAAAGCCCGGTTACTAAGACAAGGCAAAAAGAAATAGCAATTTTTTCTCTCTTTCTTTCAAAGCATTTTCGTGGGAGCATGGGCTAAGAGCACTGAGATAAATCAAGCTAATAAAGAACTCTAAAATTATTAAGTGACAAATTATGAGGTTAAAAATTAATTGAGTCTTTCAATTCCTACAAGGAAAAAGGTATCTATATTAAAAATAAAATTCTTATAAATTAAATAAACTAATTGGACACTCTAGCGAGTAGATCATGATTGAGAAATGTTACGTGAACCGGAAACAAAATGGTACCCACACCTTTCCCTGTTCGTTTGTTTTTGTTTCCTTGTTTGCACAGAGGGATACCAAAGGTTTTACTTGCTTTGGCTTTATGTTTTGTTTTGTCTTTTGTTTTTTGTTTTTTTTTGAGAAGAGAAGTAACAACTGTTTTTCGATCACTCTTGTTCCTTGAACTTTGTTGTTTTATACCATGCAATTGAATATACAATAACTTATTTTGATAGGCAGTTGAACAACAACCAGCTGAGGAATTTACCATCAGGCATTTTCAGTAGTAATACTCATCTAGAGCGGCCGCATGGCATTCGAAACATGCATTAGTTCAGGAAAATCTGTTCGCGAAATAGATTATCAAAGAAACATTTGTAAGGAAATTTGCCAACGGAATTATTCTGGGATAGAATTTCGCTCTTTGAACCTTTTCCTCTTCCTTAAATAGCCTCATTAACAAGTCAAGAATATTCTATGTGGTTCAGTACTCAGGTTTGTGTTTCAATTTTGCTCTAAATATTCTCGTTTGGACGAAAGGATAAAAATTAAAAAAAAAAAAAGGAAAAATGTGACATCCCCATATATAGATTATTTTGTAATGATTGTGAGTTTATTTTAGGCCTTTCTATCAGAGCATGAGAACAGAAATAATAACTTTTTTTAGGGCAGCACTCTTATTCTCTGAACGTTTTCGTTGTATACCATGTAATTAAAAATACATTAATTTATTTTTGATAGGCGGTTGAACCACAACGAGTTAAAGAATTTACCATCAAGCATTTTCAGTAACAATACCCGACTGAGGTGGCTGTAAGTTTGGAGTCGTTTTGAATATAGGTGTAAGAGCAACGCATGGAATCCGACCTTCAAAGCAGCCGTTTGAATGCGTGGGTGATATCGCATATTTGGTTTCTATCCTAATAAAGCTGTATTAACACATTTTCATTTGAAACATGCATCGGTTTAGGAAAATTCGTGCGCTAAATAGATCGTTAAAGAAAAATTTGTAAGGAAATTTTTTAGTGATCATTCCGTGTGGTGCAGTGGTAGCGCTTGCGCTCTCTAAATAGGCTTACTGGGGTTCGATTCCCTCTCACAACAAGAACGCCACTTTTTTTTCCTTTTTATGAAGGAGCGAACAAAATAATTAAATATCTAATACACTTTTTTTTTTATTAACTGACAGTCTATTTTCCAAACTTTATTCCTTTCACTGCCGTCATCTAACCTGTTTGTAAATGCATTATTGGTCAGATAAATGATTTTCTAGTCAGCGTTTTATGCCTTATTTACGCTCTCCATAACTAGTAAAGTTTATATGCTAAGATTAGCCACATTTAGAATAACTTAGAATGCGGCTTTGTTGAACAATAGCTAACTCTGTTTAATTAACCGACCCATAATTTTTTTGTGGGAAATGATAGACTAATCGTGCCATCTTTGTGTTTTCAAAACAAACTAGTTTTCTGAAGTCTGTGAATAAGAGTCCTCCTCTTTCCTCTACATTTCGTATTAATGCGAGCGGCCATCTGATTCCATTGCTCACTAAAACATGGCGAGTCAAACGTTCCATTGAGAGTGTGAGACATATTCAACTGTTGTTTCTGTGAGACAGTAGAGTAGCTAGTGATACTTTGAACGTTTTTTCGTCCTGACAGTTGCATACATGACATCAGTTGACAGCACGTCGTTGTTTCCAGATTTAACATTATATGATTGCCAAAGAAACGGTGCATCGTCGGTTTTCTGCGTAGACTTCGTAGACATTTACTGGACATTTCTGGTCGTTCGGCACAGCAAACATTTTCGGTGCAATGGCTCTTACATTCCGTGGATGGTTTCCTGAGCGAGTTTTGGTTTCTCTTCCATTGAATTCAAGGTACTCCTGCCATGTAGAAGTTTTGACAAAGTTTTACGTCTCCCCTTGAACACATTTGTCTATGCTCCCTGCAGCCTAGTAACTTAAAATGGATTATGTTGTTGAGCCATACCGTGTTTAAAAGCGCTTCTACCGTGGAACTTCCCAAGAGATCTTTTTCAAACAGAACTTGAACATCTTCCTCACTTAAAGCAGCAGAAGCATTAGGCTTGTTGCCTATGCCTTTCCGTTTTAGATCCCTTTGCTTTGACTGAAGCGCTTTCCGAGTTTGCTTGAACTGGACGTCTTTCACAAGACAAAGTCCATAGTTTATTTTTCTTCGAATGGCGCTCAAAGCTAGCGAAGAATGCCCTTAAGAAATTAGGCTCGTATTCCTAGTTGTCGTCTTTTTTGCAAACCGTTATAAGGAACTCGCTGACAAACTTGTTCAGCGCTTGAGGAGTCATTCGTTCATTTGCCTCGTCCCGCCTTTCAAAACAAGAAATTCATGAAACACAGCAACATGTCGTTTAGTCTTTTTCTTGGTGTTTTTATTTTCTTTCCGTCTATGAACTCCTCTACTGATAAATTTAGGCTCTGAAAACGGTTAGTCTGATTTGAAGCCATCTTTCTTAAAAAAAATGCGTCGTTGTCAGTGTGATAGTGGCTTTATAAGGGTCGTAGTAATATATATCACATCCGACAAACTCTGTGGCCACATGCAATGCACGTATGAAGCGATGAATGAAATTACCAATAACGTCGCCACCGTCACTCTGCCGATGAATTGTTCATACGTTTGTATTTTTGAGCGTAGCGCTGGTGGGTATTATTGTACGTCATTGTTCATCTAATTGTAAATTTATTCCGATTTCTTCGAGAAGTTGACATCCTCCAGGTGTAGCGTGAGATTTTTAAGGTGAACTCACGAGAAGATAACACCGAGCGCCGAAGGCCGTCCAAAGTAATGAATCTAGGAGCATGCTTTTACAGAAGATTTTAAATCTAGCGTCTCGAAAGTGCCATTTACTGCATTTTTCATTTGAGCTCTGAGTTATAAAGAAAAAAAATAGGTCCCTTAAGGCGAAGAGTCAACTTTTGGCGGATGGAATTGAGAATTTTCCTTTCTAAATGCTGTTTTATGGCATCAACAAGCATAAAGAAGCTTCAAAGTGCTCAATTCAGGCATCCACCATAAGTTGTATACGTAAATTTGATATATAGTTAAGTCCGCTCTTTGTGCAGTGTTGCTTGTAATTTTGAAAAATGAGCGCGCTCTGCTAAAAAAATTTAACCAAAATCACAATATATTTTCGAATTTACATACCCCTCTCTCTTATTTTAATTATTTAAGTTGGACTTTTAAGCAGAGGCGAGATTGAAAGTTACATGTTTACGGTCATGGCAGCAGAGGGAAATAGGTGTTAAGCGAAAGAATAATATTCAGTGTCAAAACCCATTGAAAAATGAAAAATTACGTGATTTGTTGTTATAAATGATCGATCTAAATATGCGAAGCGAAAAAGTTCTTTAAACAAAAATTTTGTGAAAAAACGAGCTATTTTTGACCATCAAAAATAGGCCTTCGAGCGCAGACCGATTTTCGCACGGGAAAAATTTAGTTTCATTATCTCGGGAAATCAAGGTTGCTTCATATAGTTTCAGACTAAGACTGATTCGTGGGAATAGTTTAAAAGAGATCAAATTTTTTTCAGCCGAAATGCACTGGCCCGCTTCTAGAGAGACTGCGACTTAAATCTCCAGAAACCTAATCGGCATATTCTACTGGGAGATGTGGCAGCGCATTGAAGTTGCCCTGCCCTGAACTCACAGTAGCAAATAATCTCTGACAGCTGTTGTCTTAGAAACTAACAAATTGTTCTAACTCGACATATGTACAGTACTACAAGCTTCTGAACTTGCGGTATTTTTCAGGAATATTAAGACAACTAAAACTGAGTAAATTGAATAGCGCGTTCAACCACTTCATTTTTTTTTCCTACGAAATTTACTATTCGAACCCAAGAGGAAGAATTGTACATTTGTTTTATGATAGAAATAATAATGATAATAATAAAAAAGACACAAAAACCAGAAAGCAAAGGAAGCCCAGACATTGAAAAGTTTCTCTTAACCAGCCTCGTTTCCATGTTCTTGAGGGTCTCCAAATAGCCTTGAGCCGCAACTTTTTACAAAAATATATTTCAATCTTAAAATATCTTTTCCATGATCAAAACCAAGTTTATATGCAAAATTTGAGCCAAATCAGTGGGCCTGTCTGCAGCTTTTCGATCTGGCTTCTTTTTTATGGACTATCGCTTTTGATAAGGTCGAACCAACACTTGACCAAGGATATTTTATCAAATCGCTCGATTGAACTTTTCGAATTCAATAACAAAAAGGGCAAAATCACGAAAATTGTCTAAGCTATTTCAAATGCTCTTTGCATAAACTATTGTTTCTGTTTTCCCCTCTTTTTATAATGGTAAGGAAAAACCCATTTAAGAAACTCGAATATCATGTTGTTTCCCATGTCGACATTGAAATCTTTCCCGTGGAAAATAATAGGTTGACGAATGTGTTACTTACGGATGGATGTCTTAAAAGGCATTTGCGCCTGATAAGCGAAACTAAATAATGGAGTTGACAGATTTACCTGAAAATATAAATACGTTTCTGTGCTATGAGCAACATGGGCTCTTACCAAAAACGTTTCTTGTCACTTGAAGATATTGATGATAATGATAATACGTTTATATCAGTAATGCGCCTGAACACTAACCATCGTCATTTGTTGACAGGGGCTTGGAGAACAACCAGTTGGAGAATTTGCCAAAAGACATATTTATGAACAATATCAAGCTTGAATGGCTGTAAGTCAACAGCGACGACCATTCTTTCTAATTTTAATCATGCAGGTAATGTACAGGGACGATGAGCAGGGACAGCAAAAGACTTACAGGGATAATTGTGACAGTTACAACATTGCAATGATCAGACATATTCACCAAAGTCACAAAGTGTATCATTGTTTTAAAAAATATCAGTAGCTAAGGCTAGGCTTTTTAGTCATCAATCAGACAAAATTTATGATTTATCCACTCAGGCCATTAGTTCTAAGACTAATTAGCCTCCGAGCATTAGGGTGGAAGGAAGGGGCGGGGAGGAAGGTTGGGTAGCCACTGGAGGGTTACATCGTCCATGCTAGGAAAAGGGAGTCCGTCCGCTCGCGCTTGATTCTAAATCTTGGATAAGTTCGTTACAGAAAATAAACAAGTAACATGAATAGGCAATAATTTTTTTGGATACTTTCTAAATTAACTAACTTTCTATGCAAAGCCTTAATTGTGTCTAACGTTTGCATAACCTTCTTGGATTCTCCCAGCTTCCCTTCGTGTTTAGATGAGAATATGTAAACGCGGAAAAAGCTCTCTGCCGTTCAAATATAGAATTGACGGAATCCACGAGATTTGGTCCGAACGTTGCTAAAACAATGAAGGGAAAAAAACGATGTTGGCCTTTTTTTTTTCTTTTTCGCCGCAAATGTTCTATCGACAGCCTAGGAACGCATCTGGTTTGCAAATGTTTCGGTGCTTAAACTCGGCAGCTCGATTTAAAGAAAATTAAGAGCTAATGTCAACGTGCATCAGACAAACAGCGGCAAGTCACCCAAAATTTGCTTTCACTCCTACTTTCATGTTTGGTAGCCCAATATGATTGTGGTGTAGGTTTTTTTGTGGAAATATGTTTTAGTTTTCGACAAATAATTTTTTTAGTTTTAGCACTCAAATACGCAAATTTTCACCATGAATATTACCCAAGTTGTGTGACCTCATCTAACGAATTTACTTGACCTTAGGTATTTCTGTCAACATAATCCTTTGTTTTATCATCTAAACTTAATCCTCTGTCATTACTGAAGCTGGCAAAGAATTAATTAGGTTTTGGTGAATATTTTTGTCCGACATACTTTTCCCATGTCGAAAAGTAGCATCAAAACAAAGACAGTTTTAACAATGACCGATATGACAGAATCTACTGAGTTTCCAGATTTAAAACACAAAAGCATGGTTATAAAGTTACTGTAAAAACTGAAGGAGTGAACAAAATCATTAAATATCTAATATACTTTTTTTTTTATTAACTGACAGTCTATTTACCAAACTTTATTCCTTTTATTCCTATTTCTTTCACTGTCGTCACGCAACCTGTTTGTTAATGCATTATTCTGGGCAGATAGATGATTTTCTAGTCTGCGTTTTATGCCCTCTCTAGGCTCCCCATAATTAGTAAAGTTTATATGCTAAGATTAGCCACATTTAAAATAACTTAGAAGGCAGTTTTCTTAAATAATGGCTAACTCTGTTCAATTCACTGACCCATAATTTTTTTTGTGAAATGGTAGACTGATTGTGCCATCTTTGTGTTTTCAAAACAAGTTTTCTCAAGTCTGGGAATAAGAGTCCTTCTCTTTCCTCTACATTTTGTATTAATGGGAGCGGCTATCTGATTCCATTGCTCAGTAAAAAATGGCGAGTCAAACGTTCTTTGTAAAACGGGCACAAGAAAGCCTAATTTTCCGCTGTCCAACCAGTGAAAACCTTTAGTTCTCGACGTGTTGCACCTTACCATCTCGTAAGAATGACTAATTGCATTTTGAAACTTGATAATGAACGAGTACGAAGCGTTTGCTTGTTCCTTTGCGCGTGTAAACATATTGTAGTGTAAATGACCTAACTATGGAAACCAAAAGCAAGTGAATACACGCACAGGGTCCAGAGGAGTTTGGAAATTTAAGTTCGCTGAGTTTGCGAGCTAAAAAAGACTCGTTAGTACCTTCGACCATGTTAATTTCAATTATCCTCAAGTTAAATTTGCGTTGCGCAAGGTATATACCGCAGTGCTAAAGACGAAGAGCTCGTAAGACGCCAAGATTAGCGTACAATTGTAGGTTGTTTCACGGCTGGTGAGCGCGTACGATTTTTATTCACAACGAGTGAAGAAAATTCGCACAAGTGAACCAACCGTGAAATAACTTATTTATCATATATATACGTTCCTGGATTTATAAGCGAACAGAACTCAAAGATAAACATATCTTTATTTTCTTTCAAAGGAAAACAACGCGCGGTCAAGCCCTCACAGTTCGAGAGTTGCACTGAAATGGCTTCCTTGTAAAATACTTTACATTTAAATTATCGAGCAAAAATGCCGTTAAAAGGCAGAGCTAGTAAGAATGAAATAAGACATCCTGAAAATATGTCGAAAAACACGAGACTTCATTTTTTGTTGCTTATGAGGACCCGCATGCTTGAATTGACAAACACCAGTAAGAATCCGAATCAAGAGGTTTGATTCTTTTGCAAGTTTTGCTAGGGTTTTCCTCTCACACTGAAAGTGTGGGCGATTGATTTAAAGTGTTTATTGCCACACCTATATGTCCTCCGCTTAGAACAGCACCCGAAAAAAAGAGAAACGGGCTGCTGTGCTGCTTGCTTGCTTTGCTGAGAAAAAAATGGACGAAATGTTGGATAAGTGAGTTCGTCAAACTCGTGCTTTCTTTTCTCCGTAATAGAAGAGCCAGACTGGGGAGTTATTTCTCTCGAACTCATTCCAGTGAGAGTGTGACTCATATTCGACTGTTGTTTCTGTGAGACGGTAGAGTACCGCGTGATACTTTGAACGTTTTTGTGTCCTGACAGTCGCATAATAGCAGTTGGCGGTACATCGTTGTTGCCAGATTTTACATTGAGTCTTGTCAAAGTAAACGGTGCATCGTTGGTTTCCATTTCCGCGGGTCGCTTTTCTGCATAGACTTTGTAGGCTTTTACTGGACATTTCTGGTTGTTCGGCACAGAAAACATTTTCGGTGCAATGGCTCTTACATTCCATGGATCGTTTCTTGAACGAGTTTTGGTTTGTCTTTCATTGAATTCGAGGTACTCCTGCCCTATGGAAGTTTTGAAAAAGTTTTACGTCTCCCCTTGAACACATTTGTCTATGCTCCCTGCAGCCTAGTAACTTAAAATGGATTATGTTGTTGAGCCATACCGTGTTTAAGAGCGCTTCTGCCGTGGAACTTCCCAAGAGATCCTTTTCAAACAGAACTTGAATATCTTCCTCACTTAAAGTAGCAGAAGCATTAGGCTTGTTGTCCATACCTTTCCGTTTTAGATCCCTTTGCTTTGACTTAGGCGCCTTCCGAGTTTGCTCGAACTGGACGTTTTTCATAAGGTTAAGTCCATAGTATATTTTTCTTCGAATGGCGCTGAAAACTGGCGAAGAAAGTCCTTAGGGAATTAGGCTTGTATTCCTCGTTGTCTTCTTTTTTGCGAACCGTTATAAGGAACTCGCTGAGAAACTTGTTCAGCTTGAGGAGTCATTCGTCCATTCGTCTCGTCTTGCCTTTCAAAACAAGAAATTCATGGAACAGAGCAACGTCGTGTTTTTTGTTTGGTTTTTTTTTTTGGTGTTTTTCGTCATAAGGCAAAGTCCATAGTTGTTTTTTTTCTTCAAATGGCGCTAAAAGTCAGCGAAAAATGCCCTTAAGGAATTAGGCTCGTATTCCTAGTTGTCTTCTTTTCTGCGAACCATTAGAAGGAACTAAACTTGTTCAGCGCTTGAGGGGTCATTTGTTCATTTGCCTCGTCTTGCCTTTGAAAACAAGAAATTCATGGAACAGAGTAACATATTGTTTAGTCTTTTTCTTAGTGTTCTCATTTTCTGTCCGTCTATGAACTCTTCTACTGATAAATCTAGGCTCTGAAAACTGTCAATCTGATTTTAAGCCATCTTTGTTAAAAAAAAAAAAAAAAAAGGTGCGCCTTAGCTCTTAGAAATGTGCAATTTGTCGGTCAAGAGGAGCGGCGAGCAAGCGACACGGTTTTTTTCATTAGTGAAAATAATGATAATCGTATGACCAATCAGCTGGCGTCTCTAGCGCGAAGAAACTATTTCTGTCTCGATGAATTTTGGCGCGTAAATCTCGGTACGTATATAATAATGAATAATACGCAGCTTCGCTCGGATAGCTTCGTTTTGCGCCGGCTAACTAGCGGTTATTTATTTTAAAATTGCCGACTTGCATAGAGTGACAAACAGCGACCGAGTCGTTAGGGGGACATGGAGCCGGTAATCTGTTGCTAAAGGATTGATAGGGCTTATTAACTGCGTGAAGCGATAAGGATTTATATTTTACGCGGTAAGGATTAACTTTTAAAACAGTAATTCATGTGTTCAAACTGAGCTCCTCTGGACCTTGTGAAACACTTCTTGCTCACTGAATTCCTCGTGAAAATCCTGAGGGAAAGTGATTTGTCGTGAGTGTTTCCTTTTTTATTACAACTTTCGAATAGGACAGGAGATCTTCATTTTCGCTTATATTCTGTTAGTAACATACTTGACAAACACAAGTGACAAATTAAGCTGGGTGAGATGAGCTGACGTCTTAAGGAAGCAAAGGAACTTAGCGTGTTAGAAAAAAAAAAAGAAAAAAAAAGCGAGTTATAGATTCAAAGCTCTACCGCGCTGGCCAGATATGAAAAATGGCTACCAACACACTTTCCAGAATCAATTGTTTTTATGTGCATATCTGCACGATAAGCGTGTTATGCTACTGGCGCGCGAGCGTGTTATAACGTGCCGAGTGCGTGGGTTCCCCTGATTCCTTGAAATTCGCGGAGGGTCACAAATAATAATTCCGAGAATGATTTGTGATAGGAAACAAAACCAGGCAATGGGGAAAAAGGTTTTTCTCTGTGCTGATATCCATTATTTCGAGCGCTTAAATTAGGTTTGTTTCCATTGTGTCCTTTTTCCAAGCCTTTTGGGTGTAAAATATTTTTTAATGTCTCTGAGGGGTGGCTGGAATATTTAAGAAATGAGAAATATGTACAACATTGAACCAGATAAATTGCTTTGTTTTTTAGAGAGAGGATTCTTGCGTTCATAAATGTAAAGAAAGTTTCATAAACAGAAAAGTGTAAGATATGATGTAAAATGGAATATGAAAGTAGCCCCAAACAAAAAATTTTGTAACAAAAACTTTATCTGAATCTCGTTGTGAATGACTTTGCATCGGCGATTTTTTTTCAATAAATTTAAGTTTATTACCTGAACAAGCCATTTAAAACAAAAGCAAAAAAAAGGAAAAAATAATAATAGTAAATGTAACATGCAGTCGAGTTATTAAGAAAAAACAGAATCTACTGAGCTACAAGCTTTTAAAAGACAAAAGGATGGTTATAAAGTTACTGTAGTAGTCTATGACAGTAAACGGTGGCAAGTAGGCACACCATGTGTATTTCATAGTCGCTAGCAAGTAAATTTTGCCGGACTTTGAGTTCGTCTCAACGCAAATACACAGGTAAATATTTACAGTAACTTTATAACTATCCCTTTGTCTTTTAAAAGCTAGAAGCTTAGTAGATTCTGTCATGTCGGTCATTGTTAAAACTGTCTTTGTTTTGATGCTACTTTTCGACAGGGGAAAAGTATGTCGGACAAAAGTATTCACCAAAAAATAGATATTTCTTTGCCAGCTTCAGCAATGACAGAGGATTAAGTTTTGAGGATAAAACAAAGGATTCTGTTGACAGAAATACCGGAGGTCAAGTTACTTCATGACACGAGGTCACACAACTCGGGTAATATTTACGGTGAAAATTTGCATATTTGAGCGGTCGAACGAGAAAAGTCATTTCTCGAAAACTAAAATACATTTTCACAAAAAAAACTGCACCACAATTATCAGGACATATTGGGCTACAAAATGTGAAAGTAGGAGTGAACACGAATTTTGAGCTACTGACACCCTCTCTTAGTTGGATTGCCGGAAAATTCTGACACACTTCAGCGTTTGATTCTTTGTGATGACTTTTTGCAAATACATTTTATCAGAGGCCATGTTTAGTACTCAAATAAATGATGCTCATTTTATTGTACTTGCCTCCTTCGTCTCACGAGAGGAAATGACAGTTGATAAACAACTGTCAGAAGCTGAAACAAGCTCCTCCGCTTGCAGATGATATAAAGCCCGGTTACTGAGCAAAGACAAAAGAAATAGCAATCTTTTCTTTCTTATTGTGGATTCAAGGCATTTTGTAGGAGCATAGGCTTAAAGCAAAGAGATAAATCAAGCAAAAAAATGACGCTTAAATCATAAAGTGACACATTATGAGCGTAAAAATTACTTGAGTCTTTCCTTTCATTCAAGGAAAAAAGGTATTCATGTTGAAAATAAAATACTTCTAAATTAAATAAACTAATTGGACGCTCTCGTGAGTCGATCATAATTGGAAAATGTCACGTGAACCGGAAACAAATCGGTACCCACACCTTTCCCTATTCGTTTGTTTCTGTTTGCTTGTTTGCACAGAGGAATGCCAAAGCTTTTACTTTCTTTGGTTTTTTTGTTTTGTTTGTCTTTTTTTTTCGGAGAAGAGAGGTAACAACTTTTTTTCGAGTCCTCTCATTCTTTGAACTTTGTTATCGTATACCATACGATTGAAAATAGATTGACTTATTTTTGATAGGCTGTTGAACAACAACCAGCTGAAGAATTACCATCAGGAATTTTCAGTAGCAATACCCATCTGGAGTGGCCGTATGGCTGCAGCCGTATTAACACTTGGACTATGAAATGTCCTTTGAAATATGCATTAGTTCAGGAAAATTTGTTCGCGAAATAGATTATCTAAGAAATATTTCTGGGGAAATTTGCTAACGGAATTATTCTGAGGTAGAATTTCGCCCTTTGAAACCTTTCCCTCTTCCTTAAATAGCCTCATTAACAAGTCAAGAATGTGAAAGAAATGTGGTTCAGTACTTAGTTCGTGTTTCAATTTCCCTCTAAATATTCTTTTTTGGATGAAGGGATAAAAAATTTAAAAAGAAAAAAAGCGGGAAAAGTATGACAACCTCATATACAAATTATTTTTTTTAAAGAGGGCACGGTAATGAATCCGGCAATCTGATTGGTTCTTTACCCGGTCAGTATCTCTGCCCACGGGCCACGGTAACGCTTTCGTGAAGTACATCCCAAATTTCGTTGCCAAGTTTTAATTTAAGTTCTACAACAAATATACACTCTCAGTGAGTCTTTCCAAGTCCGTTCAATTTGGACATTTGTACCGCAAATTGCACAAAGAAACTGAAGGACCTTTTTGAGAAAAGGCCGCATTAAATCCCCTTGTGTCTTGTTGGAGTGTGCCATTCGAATTTAGTTTTTTTGAAGGAAAGACCAGATTTACACACGCCATTGCAGCAAACAAACGAGCAAACTCTCACAACTTCAAAATAAAAAAAATTTGAATTTACTCACAATTACTTTCCTCGCCGTTTACTTAATGAACAGAGGTAACTCTTCGTACACGAATGAATCGGGGATGAGAGTGAATAATACTTTTCATTAGATCATTGGCTTTTTTTGAAGAAAACATAGTAGAGACAGTCCTTGCCAAACTATTTCCGTTGTTTTTCAAATGTTCTTACGCATTTTTTTGTTACGCGCTCTCCAATTGACAGGTGTCAGATTGTGACAGATACTTGTAAAAATGATGTTTCAAAGTTTGTTTGGAAGCCTTTTAAATCACCTTTATCGTAACAGAAATGAAAATGTTTCGCTGAGGCATCTCTCTTGAATTTGCATCACCTCTATTTTAACTACCATTTACTCGCTAAGATTAGCCACATTTGGAATAACTTAGAACGCGGCTTTGTTAACAATAGCTAACTCCGTTTAATTAACCGACCCCTAATTTTTTTGTGGGAAATGTAGACCAATCGTGCCATCTTTGTGTTTTCAAAACAAACTAGTTTTCTGAAGTCTGTGAATAAGATTCCTCCTCTTTCCTCTAAATTTCGTATTAATGCGAGCGGCCATCTGATTCCACTGCTCACTAAAAAATGGCGAGTCAAACTTTCTAGTGAGAGTGTGAGACATGTTCAACTGTTGTTTCTGTGAGACGGTAGAGTAGCTAGTGATACTTTGAACGTTGTGTCCTGACAGTTGCATAATATCAGTTGGCAGCGCGTCGTTGTTTCCAGATTTTACATTATTTACTGCCAAAGTAAAACGGTGCATCCGGTCTTCGGTTTTCATTTCCGCGGGTCGCTTTTCTGCGTTGACTTTGTAGGCCTTTACTGGACATTTCTGGTTGTTCAGCACAGCAAACATTCTCGGTGCAATGACTCTTAAATTCCGTGGATCGTTTCCTGAAACGAGTTTTGGTTTCTCTTTCATTGAATTCGAGGTACTCCTGCCCTGTGGAAGTTTTGACAAAGTTTTACGTCTCCCCTTGAACACATTTCTCTGTGCTCCTTGCAGCCTAGTAACCCGAAATGGATTATATTGTTTAACCATACCGTGTTTAAAAGCGCTTCTGCCCTGTAACTTCCCAAGAAATCCTTTTCAAACAGAACTTGAATATCTTCCTCACTTAAAGTAGCAGAAGCATTTGGCTTGTTGCCCATGTCTTTCCGTTTTAGATCCCTTTCCTTTGACTGAAACGCTTTCCGAGTTTGCTCGAACTGGACGTCTTCCATAAGGCAAAGTCCATAGTTTATTTTTGTTCGAATGGCGTTGAAAGCTAGCGAAGAATGCCCTTAAGGAATTGGGCTCGTATTCCTAGTTGTCTTCTTTTTTGCCAACCGTTATAAGGAACATGTCTCCCCTTTCAAAACAAGAAATTCATGGAACAGAGCAACATATTGTTAAGTCTTTTTCTTGGTGTTTTCATTTTCCTGTCCGTCTATAAACTCCTGTACTGATAAATCTAGGCTCTGAAAACAGTTAGGCTGATTTGAAGCCATCTTTCTTCAAAATTGCGTCGTTGTTAGTGTGATAGTGGTTTTATAAGGGTCGTAGTAATATACATCACATCCAACAAACTTTGTGGCCACATGCAATGCACGTATGTAGCGATGAATGAAATTACGAATAACGGCGCCACCGTCACTCCGTCGATGAATTGTTCACACGTTTGTATTTTTGAGCGTAGCGCTGGTGGGTATTATTGTACGTTATTGTTCATCTGATTGTAAATTTATTCCGATTTCTTCGAGAAGTTGACATCCTCCAGGTGTAGCGTGAGATTTTTAAGGTGATCGCACGAGAAGATAACACCGAGCGCCGAAGGCCGTCCAAAGTAATGAATCTAGGAGCATGCTCTTACAGAAGATTTTAAATCGAAAGTGCCATTTCCTGCATGTTTCATTTCAATACTGAGTGATAAAGAAAACAATAGGTCGCTTAGGGCGAATAGTCAACTTTCGGCGGATAGGATTGAGAATTTTCTCTTCTAAATGCTGATTCATGGCATCAACAAGCGTAAAGAAGCTTCAAAGTGCTCAATTCAGGCGTCAACCATGAGTTGTATACGTAAATTTGATATATAGTTGAGTCCGCTCTTTGTGCAGTGTTATTTGTAATTTTCGAAAATGATCCCGCTCTGCTAAAAAAATCAAACCGAAATCACAAAATATTTTTGAATTTACTTACTCCTCTCTCTTATTTTAGTTATTCTGAATAAAAATGTCATCGGGAACAAGTTGGACTTTTAAGCAGAGGCGAGATGGAAAGTTGTAGGTTACGGTCATGGCAGCATAGGCAAATAGGTGTTAAGCGAAAAAATAATTTTTAGTGTCAAAAGCCATTGAAAAATAAAAAAAATTACGTGATTTGTTCTTATAAATGATCGATCTAAATATGCGAAGCGAAAAAGTTCTTCAAACAAGAATTTTGTGAAAAAACGAGCCATTTATGGTGGTTACTGACTATAAAAAAATAGGCCTTCGAGCGTAGAACCGATTTTTGTACGTGAAAAATTTAGTTTTTATTATCCCGGGAAATCAAGGTTGCTTCGTATACTTTTAGACTAAGACCGATTCATGGGAATAGTTTTAAAGAGATCAATTTTTTTGAATCGAAATGCACCGGTCCGCTTCTAGAGAGACTGCGACTTAAATCTCCAGAAACCTTATCTGCATATTGGACTGGGAGATGTGGCAGCGCATTGAAGTTGCCCTGATCTGAACTCACTGTAGTAAATAAATAATCTCTGACAGCTGTTGTTTTACCAACTAACAAATTGTTCTAACTCGACATCTGTACAGCACTACAAGCTTCTGAACTTACAGTATTTTTCAGGAATATTAAAACACCTAAAACTGAGTAAATTGAATAGCGCGTTCAACCACTTTCTTTTTTTTTTTTTGTTTTTCCTACGAAATTTACTATTTAAACCGGAGAGGAGGAATTGTACACTTGTTTTATGATAGAAATAATAATGATAAAGATAAAAAAGACACAAAAATGAGAAAGCAAAGGAAGCCAGGCATTGAAAAGTTTCTCTTAACCAGTCTCGTTTCCATGTTCTTGAGGGTCTCCAAATGGCCTTGAGCCATAATTTTCTACAAAAATAGATTTGAATCCTAAAATATCTCTTTCATGATTAAAACCCCTAACCAAGTTTATATGTGAAATTTGAGCCAAATCAGTGGGCCCGTCTGTCCGCAGCTTTTCGATCTGGCTTCTTTTTTATAGACTATCGCTTTTGATAAGGCCAAACCAACACTTGAAAGAGGAAATTTTATCAAATCGCTCGGTTCAGGAAAAATCGTTTGCTACATACATCACAGGGAAATTGTGATTGAAATTTGCGAATTCAATTAAAAAAAGGGCAAAATTATGAAAATCGTCTCAGCTATTTCAAATGCTCTCTCTGCATAAAATATAATGATTATTTGTGTTCCCTTATTTTACAACGGTAAGGAAAAGCCTATTTAAAAACTCAAATATCATGTCGTTTCCCATGCCGACATTGGCCGAACGTTACTACAACAATGAAGGGAAAAAAAGGATTTTAGCCTTTTTTTTTTCTTTTTGCCGCAAATATTCTATTGGCAGCCTCGGAACGGATCTGGTTGGAAAATTTTTAGTGCTTGAACTTGGTAGCTCAATTTAAAGAAAATTAAGAGCTAATGTCAGCGTGCATCAGACAAACAGAGGCAAGTCACCCAAAATTTTATTTCACTCCTACTTTCATGTTTGGTAGCCCAATATGTCCTAATAATTGTAGTGTAGTTTTTTTGTGAAAATATATTTTAGTTTTCGAGAAATAATTTTTTTAGTTTGACCGCTTAAATATACAAATTTTTACAGTGACTATTACCCGAGTTGTGTGACCTCATGTAACGAATTTACTTGACCTTCAGTATTTCTGTCAACATAAACTTCTGTTTTGTCAACTAAACTTAATTCCTTGTCATTACTGAAGCTGGCAAAGAAATATTTAGGTTTTGAATACTTTGTCCGACATACTTTTCCTATGTCGAAAAGTAGCATCAAAACAAAGACAGTTTTAACAATAACCGATATGACACAATCTACTCAGCTTCCACATTTAAAAAACAAAAGCATGGTTATAAAGTTACTGTAAAATATTTCCTTTTGTATTTGTGTTGCTCCATCTTGAGATCAACTCCAAATCCAGGAAAATTTACTTGCTGGCGACTATGAAATATACATGGTGTTCATACATCTACTCCATCTCATTATATTAGTTGTATGACAAGTATGACACATATCTATAAATTCAAAGATGAAACAACCCCCGAAATATCAAAAGATGTTTTTTTTTCCTATTTGCATGATACCTAGAAAAACCTTCCAGGAATTATTGCATTCAGAAAACTAAAATGTCCAGATCCATCTATGATTCCTTTGCCGGCGGAAGTCAAAGAATATTTACAAAAGCTAATTTGATTGACAAGCTACATGCTGATTTAGCTAGTTTATCTGTTGTATAAGTGTCTCATCTTACATGATAATATAGAGATTTGCTGTTCATTTAAGTCGTTCGCTGGTGGAACTTGTGGGTTTAGTTATCGAGAAGACCGAAGTTGCATATCCCTAGTCGTTCCCTTGTGTAGTTGTCAAAAAGACATTTCAAGTCACTCGCGGAGTTGCAAGTTTTCAATTATTTTGTCGGGTGCCGGCATCTTCGAGACGCCAAAAGATATCGATGATTTTACAATTTGCCCCACTCAGATCAAATCTCGGTGTTGGGTGGAGTCGTGATTCCAATAGTAGAGGCAGAGTGTCTAAAGAAGAGTGCGGCCGTAATAAAGGTAGGGTTAAGTCGATTCCGAAAGCCGATAGGGGGATTGGCAAGCGTGTATAACAGATGGTACTCAACACGTCTGAAAAATTCATACAACCTAGCTCCGGTATGTAGGCTATACTTACCATCTTGTGCAAAATTACGCGTCCCGTCAGACGTCCTGTCATGTTTCGATCTGGAATTGGTCAATAGGCTACCAAATATCCAGACAGAGGCACAGTTTTATATAGTAATGTCTGAGCACTTTGTTGGCTTCCCGTCGTCTAGCGGGACGGGTAATTATGCACACGGTGATAAAGGGACCTAGCCCTTCTATACTAGCTTCTAAACGCTGACAAAACTTTTTTCTCTTCACCAAAAAATCACATCAAAATTTGTCTCAAGTGTGCTGCACGTATTAGCACACTTATCAGTCGGGATAACAACACCTTCAGCAGCAGCCAAATAGGTAGGAAGCTCGGCTTTGAGACCGTCGGTGATAGCATCACTATCCAGAAAAGGGAATGCTCTCAGAGGCTCTACTAATGCATTTGTGGGTTTAAGCCACTGGATCCTAACGGGGCAGAATAGTCTGGCAGCCTGGAATGCTACCACTACATCATAAAGATCGACATTAAACTTTCTCAGAAACCACTTAATTGCCGGCTCAACACAAGCCTTCGTACTCCTTTCAATTGCTGTTACGTTCTGACGTGGGTCTTCCTCCGCATCTATAGTTGCAATTCCACGGACGTTAGGGAAACAAAGAGCTTGATAAAGTTGGGAAACGGCGCTTAGTTTCACTTAACAAGCAAAAGCAAAAGGACCATCACCCTCCAAAAAATGCGTGGCTTTCACAAAATGTTCGCCAACATCAAAAGTAGCGGCAAGCTCGAGCTTCAAGCTCAATAGTCGCTGAAAAGGTTGTGGTTATCCATCGTGGTGAATAACGATAGAAGCTAGGTTTTTGTCACGATGTAATCACGTGTGGTGTAGATTGAGACGTTTCGACTCCTGACTGCTAGTCTTCTTCAGGCGATAAGGTCGACTGGTCATGCGTGATCTTATAAAGCATGGTGCTCTGCTGTGATTAGTTGCTTTTCAACAGCTCTAATAGGTGCATTTCGATCCTTGCTGTTCACTCAGTGATTTGCTCCCTTGGCGGTCCGCTGTCGCACGGCTCTCCTGTTGCTATGTTTTTTGATCGTTGGCATCCACGCTTCTGAAATTTCTATTCCACTATCCCCGTTGATGTTGTTAGGGTGAAGTCTTATATGAATTGCCTCTATGACCCTGCGGGTGTAGTAATAAGGGTCACGATCAATAAACTGTACTTCGTACCAGAGTGGCTTGTGTCCGGTGTTGTGGGCATGCTCTGAAACGGCGGAGGTCTCGGTACAGGCGAGTCGAATGTCTCTTGTTTCTGCAAGAAAGAATCAAAGTGCTCTGTGAGCAAACTCGTGAATTGACACATGATTTTTTAGATTATGTTTAATGTTATCTGGTTTAGGGAATTTTGTGGTCGATTGTCATATCTAGAGTACGAGCAGTAGTTCAGTGTTCGCTAATGTAGCAAAGTAACATTGGGATAAGAAGGCATTACTATTGAAATGATCATGCTATTGCATTTGACAAGGT
This sequence comes from Pocillopora damicornis, assembly GCF_964200805.1. NCBI lineage: Eukaryota > Metazoa > Cnidaria > Anthozoa > Scleractinia > Pocilloporidae > Pocillopora > Pocillopora damicornis. The sequence continues at coordinate 19,593,708 of NC_142670.1, forward strand.
GGATGATGTCATATGTTTTAAACATATATCATTTTTGTTTCTGGTTCAAAAGAAAAGGTTGGAAGTAAATGTGGGTGAAAAGTGAAATTTACTGTCTGTCTAAATATTAGAAAATCAAGGAAATACTGTCTTAATGAAAACATTAACAATTCCCTCTTTATCAAATGAGACAAACGGGAACGAGTTTTGAGTGATATAACTAAGCCAAGCCTGCCACCGTCATTTTGGATCTCCGCCTGGGTAGATTTAAGTCACGTGCTAGGCAACGTATAATCAATAACAAGATAGAATTTCATTTCAGGCCTATTTATCAATTTTGTGGTGTGTAACTTTCGCATTTTAGTACGTTGTATGTATATTGAATCTTCAAATTGTCTTGAAACTTAAAAGAAAATTGTTCTTTAAAAATTCACTGAAAATCGGTAGCTAAATTGTTTGTTTAGGTGTTATTTGATTTTCGTGTTAACTTGTTATTTCGTCAGTCGCCGGCATCTTTTGTTGCTTCACACAGGAAAAACACACGCGACGAAACGTAATGATCAATTTTGTCCTCAATCTCACGCTATAACAGAAAAAGCTTTTGAACATCTGTAAACTCCGAGCGCTTCGCAGTAAATGATATTTTCAATGAATCTTCGGATTGTTTTCAAGTTCAAGGATTGTAAATTACAATTTTATGAAAAACGAAGGTTGTTCTCTTATTTCAGTGTGAATCCTTGCATGCCTTGCAGCCGCTGGCGCCGCTTGTTGAAACTAAAACGAAAAAAAAAAACTCTTTTAAGATTATCATTGGCTTCTTTTTCACCCAACCACTATTCTTAGCAACAAAGGTCGCCATTTCGTCTGTTTATTGCTCGCCAAAAACTATGAAATGCACCCAAAAGCCTAAAATCTAAAAAAAGTTTACAGGAATCGACCAATCGAGCGAGCGAATGCCATTCCCCACATCGTATCTATAACTCGCTCTTGCGCATGCGCGCAATTCACGAGTTAAAAAGGATACCCATTAGAAACCAGAACAGATGACAGATGTTTTTTCTCCTCAGAGATGAAGGAGGGTTTTGTTACGAGACGCTTGGCGCGCTCGTAAAGGCACTTAACAATACCGGGCTTTACTGATTGAGGGTGGTGTTAATCATGCGCTAAGTATTGATCGGTGTGCGTGGGCTTCCTGTATACGCTGCTGGTGAGGCGGTTGTCAGGTTCCCTTAAAATTGCGGTGTCTGGGAAGGCGAGTTTGTTGTCTTTTTCTGTCTCCATGGTGAAGCGGATGGAAGGCTGCTGGCTGTTTAGATGCTGTAAGAAGTCATCTACGTCTTCGCGATACAGGATGGTAAAGGTGTTGTCCACCAGATCCTAGGCTCGTAGGATGATGTATTTATCGCTTGTTCTTCGAAACTCTCCATGTACAGGTTAGCAATAACAGCGGAAACTGGACTCCCCATGGTAGCGCCGTTTTTTGCTCGTAAATCGATCTGTTATACTGGAAGAAAAAGTGTGAAAAAATGCTTTTTAACCACATAATGCCAAAAAAATTGCTAGTATAATCGGGAAGGGCCTACCCTAAGGCACCTTTTACATAATTCCAAAATGAGTTTCGTTCCGGAAAGAAATGAATTTCATACCGCGGTTACATTCAAGATAATTTAGCCTGTTAAAAACAAGTATTTATGTCCTTTTCTGTCTTTTTCTATGCTTCCCTCGCTCCAAGAGGATTCGTACAGATATGACTCTGGTATCATGTGACAACCGGGATGAACTCGTTCTTCAACAAAACTCATTCCGATATCATGTAAAAGGCCCCCTAAAAGATTTTATCCCCGGAGCATCACGCTTTGCTTTCCTGTCAGAATACTATAAATTTCAATAGCGTTGAAGCAACAACCCGCTTTTAACTGCTTCGCAAGTACTGAAACAACAATTAGTGACCTCAAAAAGCACATATTCTAATATTTTCTATGCAACATAAACAAAAATCTTTATACAGGGTAAATATTCATTTGTGTCGGTATCAATTATTGCGTGACTAGCCCATGATATAAATGGGGAAGGGGAAAACACAACGCAAAATGAAGGCTCCTGGCAAACACCAATACCCAGGCATATTATAATAATCGAAACAGCAAATAAAATCATAAATAAACAAAGAGTGTTATGTTAGATTTGTTTCCAAATTGTAGAGACTTATGCCAGTAAACGGTGGCGATAGGTAAGCATACCATGTATATTTCATAGTCGCTAGCAAGTAAATTTTGCTGGACTTTGAGTTCGTGTCAAGATAGAACAACACAAATACACAAGGAACCATCCCTTTGTCTGTTGTAATCTGGAAGCTCAGTAGATTCTGTAATATCGGTCATTGTTAAAACTGTCTTTGTTTTGATGCTACTTTTCGACAAAGGAAAAGTATGTCGGACAAAAGTATTCACCAAAAACTAAATCTTTCTTTGCCAGCTTCAAGGATTATGTCAACAGAAATACCGGAGGCCAAGCATATTCCTTACACGAGGTCACACAACTCGGGTAATATTCACGGTGAAAATTTGCATATTTCAGCGGTCGAACGAGGAAAGTCATTTCTCGAAAACTAAAATATATTTTCCCAAAAAAGCTGCACCACAAATATTAGGACTTATTGGGCTACATAATATTAAAGTAGGAGTGTAAGTTTTTTAAAAAAAAATATATTTTAGGTTTTGAGATATAATTTTTTTAGTTTGACCGCTCAAATATGCAAATTTTCACCATGAATATTGCCCGAGTTGTGTGACCTCATGTAACGAATTTACTTGACCTCCGGTATTTCTGTCAACATAATCGTCTATAATTGTTTTATCATCTAAACTTAATCCCTGTCATTACTGAAGCTGGCAAAGAAATATTTAGGTTTTGGTTAATACTTTTGTCCAACATACTTTTCCCATGTCGAAAAGTAGCATCAAAACAGACAGTTTTAACAATAACCGATATCACAGAATCTACTGAGCTTCCAGATTTAAAAGACAAAAGCATGGTTATAAGGTTACTGTAAAACTGAAGGAGTGAACAAAATCATGAAATATATAATATACTCCTTTTTTTTATTAACTGACAATCTATTTGCCAAACTTTATTCCTTTGACTGTCGTCACCTAACCTGTTTGTTAATGCATTATTCTGGGCAGATAGATGATTTTCTTGTCTGCGTTTTATGCCTTCTTTAGGCTCCCCATAACTAGTAAAGTTTTTATGCTAAGATTAGCCACATTTGAAATAACTTAGAAGGCAGCTTTGTTGAACAATGGCTAACTCTGTTCAATTCACCGACCCATAATTTTTTGTGTGAAATGATAGACTAATTGTGCCATCTTTGTGTTTTCAAAACAAACTAGTTTTCTTAAGTCTGTGAATAAGAGTCCTTCTCTTTCCTCTACATTTCGTATTAATGCGAGCGACTATCTGATTCCATTACTCTCTAAAAAATGGCCAGTCAAACTTTCTTTGTAAAACGGACACAAGAAAGCCTAATTTCCCGCTGTCCAAACGGTGGTAACCTTTAGTTCCCGACCTGTTGCACCTTGCCATCTCGTCGTCCGTGAAGAGAACATCAACAGAAGCAAGGGCGGCAGTACACATATCAGTTCCCTTCGTTACAATTGTAGTTACTTTGGTTCGCTGCGCATCCGTTGGATCGTGGCTGCGTGACACTAATGAGTGAAGTTCTGGTCAACAGGCTGCATAGGTGATCTTGTTGAGGCCATCTGGGCAGGAAACACGGGCGACAGGCCTTCTTTCTTTCTTTGGCCGCAAATGCCTGCACTTTCGATTGCGCAGATGTATCACAATTTGAAAAGTCAAAGTGATCATCTGAGTCGATTTCCTGATTAGTTTCATCGCTGCTGTCAGAACCGTAGTCGTCCAGTTGATTATCTTCCTCTTCTACTGGTCTGGCGCCAAAAATAATCTTCCGCCAGGGTATCTAAATCTTTTCCACCGGTTCGAAAGTATGAGAACTTTAAGAATTTGTAAACGCATTTTTAAACTTTATAATAAACGAATACGAAGCGTTCGCTTGTTCCTTTGCGCGTGTAAACATGTTGTAGTGTAAATGACCTAACTATGGAAACCAAAAGTAAGTGAATACACGCGTAGGGTCCAGAGGAGTTTGAAAATTTAAGTTCGCTGAGTTTGCTAGCTAAAAAAGACTCGTTAGTACCTTCGACCATGTTAATTTTAATTATCTTCGAGTTAAGTTTGCGTTGCGCAACGTATATACCGCAGGGCTAAAGACGAAGAGCTCGTAAGATGCCAAGATCGGCGTATAAGTATAGGTTGTTTCACGGTTGATGAGCGCGTACGATCTTTATTCACAACGAGTGAATAAAATTCGCACAAGTGAACTAACCATGAAATAACTTATTTATTATATACGTGCCTGGATTCATAAGCGAGCAGAACTCAAAGATAAACATACCTTTATTTTCTTTCAAAGGAAAACAACGCGCGGTCAAGCCGTCTCACAGTTCGAGAGTTGCACTGAAATGGCTTCCTTAAAAAATATTTTACGTTTAAATTACCGAGCAAAAATGCCGTTAAAAGACAGAGCTAGTTAGAATAAAATAAGACATCCTGAAACCATGTCAAAAAACCCGTGACTTCATTTTTTGTTGCTTATCAGAACCCGCATGCTTGAATTGACAAACACTAGTAAGAATCCGAATCAAGAGGTTTGATTCTTTTATAAGTTTTGCTAGGGTTTTCCTCTCACACTGAAAGTGTGGGCGATTGATTTAAAGTGTTTATTGCCACACCTATATGTCCTCCGCTTATAATAACACCCTAAAATAGATAAAGGGGCTGTTGTGCTGCTTGCTTGCTTTGCTGAGAAAAAGTTGGACGAAATGTTGGATGAGTGAGTTCGTCAAACTCATGCTTTCTTTTCTTCGGAATAGAAGAGCCAGACTGGGGAGCTATTTCTCCGGAACTGAATCCAGTGAGAGTGTGACTCATATTCAACTGTTGTTTCTGTGAGACGTTAGAGTGCCGAGTGATACTTTGAACGTTTTTGTGTCCTGACAGTTGCATAATATCAGTTTGCGGCACGTCGTTGTTGCCAGATTTTACGTTGTTTACTGTCAAAGTAAACGGTGCATCGTTGGTTTCCATTTCCGCGGTTCGCTTTTCTGCGTAGACTTTGTAGGCCCGTGCTGGACATTTCTGGTTGTTCGGCACAGCAAACATTTTCGGTGCAATGGCTTTTACATTCCGTGGATCGTTTCTTGAACGAGTTTTGGTTTCTCTTTCATTGAATTCGAGGTACTCCTGCCCTGTGACTGAAGCGCTTTCCGAGTTTGCTCGAACTGGACGTTTTTCATAAGGCCATAGTTTATTTTTCTTCGAATGGCGCTGAAAACTGGCGAAGAAAGTCCGTAAGGAATTAGGCTCGTATTCCTCGTTGTGTTCTTTTTTGCGAACCGTTACAAGGAACTCGCTGATAAACTTGTTCAGTGCTTGAGGAGTCATTCGTCCATTCGTCTCGTCTTGCCTTTAAAAACAAGAAATTCATGGAACAGAGCAAGATCATGTTTTTTTTTTTTGTTTGGTGTTTTTCGTCTCTCATAGGGCAAAGTCCATTGTTTTGTTTTTTTCTTCAAATGGCGCTAAAAGCTAACGAAGAATCCCCTTAAAGAATGAGGCACCTATTCCTTCTTTTTTGCGAACCGCTAAAAGAAACTAAACTTGTTCAGCGCTTTAGGGGTCATTCGTTCATTTGCCTCGTCTTGCCTTTCAAAACAAGGAATTCATGGAACAGAGCAACACATTGTTTAGTCTTTTTCTTGGTGTTTTCATTTTCCCGTTCGTCTATGAACTCCTCTACTGATAAATCTAGGCTCTGAAAACGGTTAGTCTGATTTGAAGCCATCTTTGTTAAAAAATGCGTGCTGTTAGTCAAAAGGGAAGACTATTCTTTCTAATTTTAATCATGCAGGCAATGTACAGGGACGATGACCAGGGACAATGAAAGACTTACAGGGATAATTGTAACAGTTACAACATTGCAATGATCAGACATTTTCACCAAAGTCACAAAGTGTATTATTGTTTTAAAAAAATATAAATAGCTAAGGCTAAGCTTTTTAGTCATCAATCAAACAAACTTTACGATGTATCCACTCAGTCCATTAGTTGGAGGGAAGAGGCGGGGAATAAGGTTGGGTAGTCACTGGAGGGTTACATACATGCTAGGGCAACGAAGTTCGTCCACTCGCGCTTGATTCTAAATCTTGGATAAGTTCGTTACAGAAGATAAACAAGCAACATGAATTGTCAAGAATTGTTTTTGATACTTTCTAAAGCTGCAAAGCCTTAATTGTGTCTAACGTTTGCATAACTTCGTTGAGTCCTCCCAGCTTTTCTTCGTGTTTAGATGAGAGTATATAAACACAGAAAAAGCTCTCTGCTGTTTTCATGTAGAATTGACGGAATCCACGAGATTTGGTCCGAACGTTGCTAGAACAATGAAGGAAAAAAAACCATGTTGGCCTTTTTTTTTTTTTCTTTTTTGCCGCAAATATTCTATCGACAGCCTCGGAACGCATCTGGTTTGCAAATGTTTCGGTGCTTGAACGTGGCAGCTCAATTTAAAGAAAATTAAGAGCTAATGTCAACATGCATCAGACAAACAGCGGCAAGTCACCCAAAAATTGATTGCACTCCTACTTTCATGTTTGGTAGCCAAATATGTCCTGATAATTGTGGTGTAGGTTTTTTGTGAAAATGTATTTTAGTTTTCGAGGAATAATTTTTTTAGTTTGATCGCTCAAATATGCGAATTTTCACCGTGAATATTGCCCAAGTTGTGTGACCTCATGTAACGAATTTACTTGACTTCCGGTATTTCTGTCAACATAATCCTTTGTTTTATCATCTAAACTTAATTCCCTGTCATTACTGACGCTGGCAAAGAAATATTTAGGTTTTGATGAATACTTTTGTCCAACTTACTTTTCCCATGTCGAAAAGTAGCATCAAAACAGAGACAGTTTTAACAATAACCGATATGACAGAATCTACTGAGCTTCCAGATTTAAAAGACAAAAGCTTGGTTATAAAGTTACTGTAAAAACTGAAGGAGTGAACAAAATCATTAAATATCTAATATACTTTTTTTTATTATAAACTGACAGTCTATTTGCCAAACTTTATTACTTTGACTATCGTCGCCTAACCTGTTTATAAATGCATTATTCTGGGCAGATAGATGATTTTCTAGTCTGCGTTTTATGCCTTCTTTAGGTTCCCCAAAATTAGTAAAATTTATATGCTAAGATTAGCCAAATTTACAATAACTTAGAAGGCAGTTTTGTTGAACAATGGCTAACTCTGTTTAATTCACCGACCCATGATTTTTGTGGGAAATGATAGACTAATTGTCCCATCTGTGTGTTTTCAAAACAAACTAGTTTTCTGAAGTCTATGAATAAGAGTCCTTCTCTTTCCTCTACATTTTGTATTAATGCGAGCGGCCATCTGATTCCATTGCTCACTAAAAAATGGCGAGTCAAACTTTCTATGTAAAACGGACGCAAGAAATCCTAATTTTCCGCTGTCCAACCGGTGGAAACCTTCAGTTCCTGACGTGTTACACCTTGCCATCTGGTCGTCCGTAAAGAGAACATCAACAAAAGCAAGGGCTGCAGTACACATATCGGTTCCCTTCGCTACAACTGTAGTTACTTTGGTAGCAGAGGTGGTCTTTTTGGAGCTATCTGGGCAAGAAACACGGGCGACGGGCTTTCTTTGCGGATTTGACGGAGTGTACGCAGGATGGAACGCTAAGACTCAGTGGGTTCTTTACTGGATGTGGCTGTTTCTTGGTAAGTCTGGACAGTGGGGCTGCTATTAAAACTCACTGGAGATGCGACTGCTTCGGAATCCAATGTTGGTAAGTCCGAATCATCATCAAGTAACGGCAAAGAAGCAGGCCCCGGCTCATGCTGATGGAGACACTTCAGTGCCGTCAACTGCTTAACTACTTTACTTACTACTAAGAGTTCTGTTTCAAAGATTTGAATTTGGAAGTTTCTACAACCGCGAGTACCTCTGAAAGGTCAAGTACTTTGAAGTCGAAGACAATCACGTTGGTTTTATTTAACAGTACCGGCACCCTTCAAGTCCAAGGTCCTGAAGCGAAAACGTTAAAAGCTAAGCTGAAAAAGCTTCTTCAGCTACCGGTTGATGACGACTCGGTTATTCTCGTAAGAGAAGAAGAAGCCAATACACCGGCATTTAACAAGAACGGCGCCAAATCAGTACAACAGGAGTTGGACTTCTTAAAATCTGAAGTTCTAAACTTATGGGCTCATGTAAAAGAGAAACCTCAAGAGGAAGATCTGAGATCTGAAAATTCTGGACTTCGGGAAACAATTCTTTCTTTGAAGGAAGAAAATAAAAAGTTAGTCCAAGAACGCGATTCTTTAAATTTTGCATTGCAAATCGTATCTAGAGAATCAGCTGCACAATGCCTTCCAACGAATAACACCTCTAATGAACGCACTATTGTCCCAAACTTGGACGAGCCAACACCTTGTGCCAACAAACCTCAAGACTCCATTGTGAAATCAAAGAAGAAAAGAAAGAAATCGAAAAACAAAGGAGGTCTTAATAACACCTCAGAAGGAAAAGAATCCGAACCGACCAAAACAGATCCAAAACAACCGAAAGAGCGCACAACTCTGCTCATAGGCGATTCGATGATCTCAAGAATACCTAGAAGAGACCTGGGGAAAGCAGTGGGCCATAGGGTTATAGTCAAGCCTTTCTCGGGTGCTACGACAAAGGCCATGAATCACTATCTCAAGCCAAGTCTGGAATTTTCGCCCAACGAAGTGATTTTACACATTGGGACTAATGATCTTAAAACCAGGGAACTAAAGGCTGTTGCCGAATCGATAGTCGACCTCGCGAGACAGATTGAGAGCACCTGCGATACTACAGTCACGCTGTCGGAGCTGATATGCAGAAAAGATAAGCTTGACCAGGCCGTAAAAACAGCCAACAAGCATCTAGAGAAGTTCTGCCATCAAAACGGATGGGAATTAATTCATCATGAGAACATATCTTATAATGGACTCAACAAAGGTGGACTGCACTTAAACTCTAAAGGTAATGTGCAGTTTTATAATAATTTTAAATCGCACCTAGAATGAGATAATGTGCTGTCCGTCAATGCCATGCGAAATCGATCAAGCAGCCAAAGGGGCGTAAAATCTGCCTCAATTTTGCCACCTTTGCGTGGCTTTAGAATGGCCTTACTCAATATAAATCAATTAACTACACATATAGACGAACTAAGAATCCTATTAGCAAACAACGATATCCATATTATTTCTATAAACGAAACAAAACTGAACGAGAGCATTCAAGATCATGAAGTTCATATTCCGGGATACGAAATAATTCGCCGCGATAGACTTACGAAAGGCGGCGGGGGGGTATGCTTCTACGTTAAAAATTCAATCAACTTTACAGTACGATCTGATCTACGTATGGATGCATTAGAGAATCTTTGCTTGGAAATCCATAAGCCAAAAACAAGACCTTTTGTGATTTTTACGTGGTATAGACCACCTGACTCTCTTATTGGCATTTTTTCACCTTTTGAATCCCTAATTGGGAAATTGGATGGTGAAAATGTAGAATTTTTTGTACTGGGAGACATGAACTGTGACATGGTCACTGCACGATATGACAATGATACATCCAAATTAAAGAATATTGCTGATGTCTACGGACTCGAGCAACTCATCGCTGAACCGACGAGGATAACACCCACCTCGTCAACTTTAATTGATTTAATTTACACCAACTGCTCGGATAAGATCGCCTGTTCGGGAGTTTGTCATGTTGGGATAAGTGATCATAGCATGGTGTATGTTTATAGAAAACTTGCTCTGAACGGGATGTCGAATGGACATAATTCAATAACATACAGAAATTTCCGAAAATTCGATTGCCAAAATTTTCGAGATGATATTCAATCTCAATGTTGGAATAATGTATATGAGTCTTCGGACCCAAACGAGATGTGGCAGCAATGGAAATGTACATTTCTAGCTATCGCTGACAAACATGCCCCACTGAAAACGATGCGCGTTCGTTCACGAAGTTCTCCGTGGATTACCGCTGAGTTGAAAGACTTGATGCATAATAGAGATATAGTAAAAATCAAAGCAATTATAACAAATGATCCCAACGATTGTGCAGTGTTTAAGAAACAAAGAAATTTAGTCAATAAGCAAGTACGCTTAGCAAAGCAAGTTTATTACCAAAATATTTTTAACAAGCACACTAGCGACTCCCGAAAGACCTGGCAGACTATAAACGAGCTAACTTCACGTAAATCTGGGAAAATGTCAGTGACATCACTAAAAGTGAATTGATTAACGATAACTAATCCACTGGAGCTATCAAACGAATTCAACAACCATTTTGCTAATATTGGTCCAAAACTTGCCAGTGAGATAGATTGTGATAGTAGTAGCTATCAATGATATCTTGCCGGTACAGATAAACGGTTTGAGCTCCAACCTACTAATCCAAATAAAGTATTTTCACTTTTAAATAAACTAGACAAGTCAAAAGCAACGGGCCTTGACACAATATCTGCTAGGTTTGTCAGGGAATGCGCTGACCTTATTTGTGTGCCGATATGTGACATTTTCAATCAATCTATTAGCCAAGGGAAGTTCCCAGATGATTGGAAATATGCAAGGGTTACACCTCTCTTTAAACAGGGTAACCGCGATGATGTCAACAATTACCGCCCAATATCGGTGATTCCAATAGTGGCGAAAGTGTTTGAAAGGATAGTTTACGATCAATTGTATGCCTATCTGGAAGAACATGATATTCTATACCAAAATCAATCAGGGTTTCGTGCTACTCATTCAACTGTAACAGCATTGTTGGAAGCGACAGATTCTTGGGCATATAATGTTGACAACGGGAAAATCAATGGAGTCATTTTTCTAGATTTGAAAAAAGCTTTTGACACTGTTGATCATCAGATCCTCCTATCGAAATTAAACTACTATGGTATACATGGCAAATCTTTCAAATGGTTTCAGTCATACTTGGAAAACCGCACACAGAAATGTTCTGTGAACGGGTCGCTGTCCAGCAGCTGCTCATTAACTTGCGGCGTCCCCCAGGGGACCATCCTCGGTCCACTATTGTTTTTAGTATATATCAACGATCTTCCAAATTGTTTATCAAATTTCGAGCCGAGGATGTATGCTGACGACACACACCTTACATATGCGGGCGGTGATCTTGAGAGTATACAGCTCTGTCTGAATGAGGACTTAACAAACGTTTTCAACTGGCTACAAGCGAATAAACTCACACTGAATATGACAAAAACCGAATTCATGCTAATAGGGTCAAGGCAGAGACTGGGTACTCTCACAGCTTCACCAACAATTAGAATGAACAGCACTCAGGTGAGCCAGGTTACTTCTACAAAATCGCTTGGTGTGATTATAGACGATAGGCTCGATTGGCATAGTCACATCGAAAAATTAACAAAAAAGATTGCCTCTGGTATCGGGTGCCTAAAGCGAGTCAGGCATCTGATCCCAGCATCGACCTTACATCTGCTTTACCAAGCTTTAGTAAAACCTCACTTTGATTACTGTGACATTGTCTGGGGTAGCTGTGGGATAACGCTACGAGATAAGCTGCAGAAATTACAGATTAGAGCAGCCCGTGTTTTGACATTTTCCAGCTATGATGCCGATGCAACTAAGCTACTTGAATTTTTAAGTTGGAAAAATCTGACAAGCCAGCAGGAAATTCATAGAGTTACCATGGTTTTCAAATGTCTGCACGGGCTAGCTCCTGAATATCTTAATTCTAAGTTTAGATGGCGTAACTCTGCTTATGACCTCAGGGACTCTGAAAATAAACTCAATGTTCCTCTACCTCGCACTAACTATTATCGAAAAAGCTTTAGCTATAGTGGAGCCACATTATGGAATAGTCTTCCATGTGATATAAGGAACACAGAGTCTCTGGGGTTATTTAAACGCAAGATCAATGCCACTCTATAACGCACGGCATTCACGGAAAACAGGTTTCAGTTATTAGTTAGTGTTTTAATTTTTGAATAGTTTTAGTTAATGTAATTGCTGATGAATTGTTTCGTGCTTAAATAAAGATTATACTTCTGTCACGTTCAATGTCTGCCTTCGGAGCCCGGTAGTCACGTCGTAATGGTCGTTTTGAAATGATGCATTAGCCTTAGACGGTGGAGTACTAATGTGGCACTGAACTCTCGCCTTGCTAGTCTCTACGCAACTTGGTAGCTTTTCCAAAGACGAGATTTTGTCATGGAGGTTGGCAGCAGTTTCTTGTCAGTTCTTTTGAAGCCAGAAACACGTCCTGGAAGTAAAAAAAAAAACTTGGTCTTCGGCGACGTTCATGAAGAATTTTACCACCCATTGAATAGTTTCAGCGCTGAAAGCAGAGTTAGGTAGACGTCAAGTCTTGTTGCCGTGAGTACGAACCGATAGTCGTTGTATATAGTTTATAAATAATATTGGAATTGTAATAGAGCATATTTTTTAAATTTTCTTTTAGCTTATTTTCTTGAAGGTACTAGCTCTACTGCTACACTGTGAATTTCGAGCATAAATAAAGTATGTATATGTATGTATATATAGTACGCTAAGCCGATAATGTTAAGCGCAACTGTAGTATCTGGTCTTGTGGAGACGATGTATGAAAAGAAAAGTTTTCAGGCAGACTCGGTGGCTGTGAAAATGGAGAGGCATCCTGGTTCGCTGCCTCATTTACTCTGCTCTTCCTGAGTCGCTGACCTGGTCACGGTTTATGGCACAGTGGATCATTGCCAAAATTACCAGGTTGAGTTAAGTCGAGGAAAGTACCGCAAGGTTGTTTCGGAAATCGAAGATTACTTCAATTTTTATAGTAGAGCTGCATGAATCTCCGTTATCTCCAAGTGCACATTCACATGTTTTGGCCGCAAATGCCTGCACTTTCGATCGCTCAGATGTATCACAATTTGAAAAGTCAAAGTGATCATCTGAGTCAATTTCCTGATTAGATTCATCGCTGCTGTCAGAACCGTAGTCGTCCAGTTGGTCATCTTCCTCTTCTACTGGTCTGGTGCCAAAATAATCTTCCGCCAGGGATTCGAAATCTTTTCCACCGGTAAGAAAGTATGAGAACTTTAAAAATTTGTAAATGCATTTTGAAACTTGATAATGAATGACTACAAAGCGTTTGCTTGTTCCTTTGCGCGTGTAAACATGTTGTAGTGTAAATGACCTAACTATGGAAACCAAAAGCAAGTGATTACACGCACAGGGTCCAGGGGAGTTTGAAATTTAAGTTCGCTTAGTTTCCGAGCTAAAAAATACTCGTTAGTACCTTCGACCATGTCAATTTTAAATATCCTCGCGTTAAATTTGCGTTGCGCAAGGTATACACCGCAGTGCTAAAGACGAAGAGCTCGTAAGATGCCAAGATCGGCGTACAAGTTTAGGTTGTTTCACGGTTGGTGAGCGTGTACGATTTTTATTCACAACGAGTGAATAAAATTCGCACATGTGAACTAACCGTGAAATAACTTATTAACTATATACGTACCTGGATTCATAAGCGAGTAGAACTCAAAGATAAAAATATCTTTATTTTCTTTCAAAGGAAAACAAAGTGCGGTCAAGTCGCCTCACAGTTCGAGAGTTGCACTGAAATGGCTTCCTTGTAAAAACTTTACATTTAAATTATCGAGCAAAAATGCCGTTAAAAGGCAGAACTTGTTAGAATAAAATAAGACATCCTGAAAATATGTCGAAAAACCCGAGACTTTACTTTTGTTGCTTATCAGAACCCGCATGCTTGAATTGACAAACACAAGTAAGAATCCGAATCAAGAGGTTTGATTCCTTTATAAGTTTTGCTAGGGTTTTCCTCTCACACTGAAAGTGTGGGCGATTGATTTATAGTGTTTATTGCCACACCTATATGTCCTCCGCTTATAACAGCACCCCAGAAAAGAGAAAGGGGCTGCTATGCTGCTTGCTTGCTTTACTGAGAAAAGGTTGGACGAAATGTTGGATAAGTGAGTTCGTCAAACTCGTGCTTTCCTTTCTCCAGAATAGAAGAGCCAGACTGGGGAGCTATTTCTCCCGAACTCATTCCAGTGAGAGTGGGACTTCATATTCAACTGTTGTTTCTGTGAGACGGTAGAGTACCGAGTGATACTTTGAACGCTTTTGTGTCCTGAAAGTTGCATAATATCAGTTGGCAGCACGTCGTTGTTTCCAGATTTTACATTATTTACTGCCAAAGTAAAACGGTGCATCGTCGGTTTTCATTTCCACGGGTCGCTTTCTGCGTAGACTTTGTAAGCCTTTACTGGACATTTCTGGTTGTTTGGCACAGCAAACATTTTCAGTGCAATGGCTCTTACATTCCGTGGATCGTTTCTTGAACGAGTTTTGGTTTCTCTTTCATTGAATTCGAGGTACTCCTGCCCTGTGGAAGTTTCGACAAAGTTGTACGTCTCCCCACACATTTGTCTGTGCTCCTTGCAGCCTAGTTACCCGAAATGGATTATGTTGTTGATCAATACCGTGTTTAAAAGCGCTTCTACCGTGGAACTTCCCAAGAGATCCTTCTCAAAAATAACTTGAATATCTTCCTCATTTAAAGCAGCAGAAGCATTAGGCTTGTTGCCCATGCCTTCCCGTTTTAGACCCCTTTGCTTTGATTGAAGCGCTTTCCGAGTTTGCTCGAACTGGACGTTTTTCATAAAGCAAAGTCCATAGTTTATTTTTTCTTCGAATGGCGCTGAAAACTAGCGAAGAATGCTCTTAAGGAACTAGGCTCGTATTCCTTGTTGTCTTCTTTTTTGCGAACCGTTAGAAGGAACTAAACTTGTTCAGCGCTTGAGGGGTCATTCGTTCATTTGCCTCATCTTGCCTTTCAGAACAAGAAATTCATGGGACAGAGCAACACATTGTTTAGTCTTTTTCTTAGTGTTTTCATTTTCTGTCCATCTATGAACTCTTCTTTTGATAAATCTAGGCTCTGAAAACGGTTAGTCTGATCGAAGCCATCTTTCTTAGAAAAGATGCACCTAAGCTCTTAGAATGTGCAATTTGTCGGTCAAGAGGAGCGGCGAGCGAGCGACACGGTTTTTTTCACTAGTGAAAATAATGATAATCGTATGACCAATCAGCTGGCGTCTGTAGCACCAAGAAACTATTTTTGTCTCGATGAATTTTGGCGCGTAAATCTCGGTATGTATATAATAATGAATAATACGCGGCTTCGCTCGGAAAGCCTCGTTTTGCGCTGGCTAACTAGTGGTTAATTATTTTAAAAATGCCGACTTGCATAGAGTGACAAACAGCAATAGCGTCGTTAAGGGGACATAGAACCGGTAATCTGTTGCTAAAGGATTGATAGGGCTTATTAACTGCGTAAAGTGATAAGGATTTATATTTTACGCGGTAAGGATTAACTTTTAAAACAGTAATTCATGTGTTCAAACTGAGCTCCTCTGGACCTTGTGGAACACGTCGTGCTCACTGAATTCCTCGTGAAAATCCTGAGGGAAAGTGATTTGTCGTGAGTGTTTCCTTTTTTATTACAACTTTCGAATAGGACAGGAGATCTTCATTTTCGCTTATATTCTGTTAGTACCATACTTGACAAACACAAGTGACAAATTGAGCTAGGTTATAAAAGATAAGGTAGCGGGTTAAGGAAACAAAGGAACTTAGCGGGTTAAAAAAAAAGAAATCTAGTGAGTTATAGATTCAAAGCTCTACCGCGCTGGCCAGATATGATAAATGGTTAACAACACGCTTTCCAGAATGAATTGTTTTTATGTGCACATCTGCACGGTAAGCGTGTTATGCTATTGGCGCGGGAGCGTGTTATAACGTGCCGTGTGCGTGCGTTCACCTTATTCCCTGAAATCGTAGAGGGTCACAAATAATAATTCCGATAATGCTTGTGATGGGAAACAAAACCGGGCAATGGGGAAAACGGTTTTCCTCTGGGCTGATATCCCTCATTTTCGAGCGCTTAAATTAGGCTTGTTTTCATTGTGTCCTTTTTCTAAGCCTCTTGGGTGTAAAATATTTTTAAAGTTTCTGAGGGGTGGCTGGAATATTTAGGAAATGAGAAATGTGTACAACATTGAACCAGATAAATTGCTTTGTTTTTATAGAGAGGATTCTTTCGTTTATAAATGTAAAGAAAGTTTTATGAACAGAAAAGTGTAAGATATGATGTAAAAGGGAATATGAAAGTAGCCCCAAACAAAAATGTTGGAACAAAAACTTTCTCTGAATCTCGTTGTGAATGACTTTGCATCGGCGATTTTTTTTCAATAAATTAAAGCTTATTACCTGAACAAGCCATTTAAAACAAAAGCAAAACAGGAAAAAATAATAATAGTAAATGTAACATGCCGTTGAGTTATTGAGAAAAAGCAGAATCTACTGAGCTTCAAGCTTTTAAAAGACAAAACGATGGTTATAAAGTTACTGTAGTAATTTATGACAGTAAACGGTGGCGACAAGTAGGCACACCATGTATATTTCATAGTCGCTGGCAAGTAAATTTTGCCGGACTTTGAGTTCGTCTCAAGATGGAACAACACAAGTACACAATTAAATATTTACAGTGACTTTATAACCATCATTTTGTCTTTTAAAAGCTAGAAGCTCAGTAGATTCTGTTATGCTACTTTTCGACATGGGAAAAGTATGTCTTACAAAAGTATTTAACAAAAAATAAATATTCCTTTGCCAGCTTCAGCAATAACATGGGATTAACTTTAGATGATAAAAGAAAGGATTATGTTGACAGAAATACTGGAGGTCAAGTATATTCATGACACGAGGTCACACAACTCGGGTAATATTCACGGTAAAAATTTGCATATTTTAGCGATCGAACGAGAAAAGTCATTTCTCGAAAACTGAAATATCTTTTCACAAAAAATGTTGCACCACAATTGTTAAGAAATTTTGGGCTACAAAATATGAAAGTTGGGGTGAAAACGAATTTTGAGCTACTGACACCTTCTCTTAGTTGGATTGCGGGAAAAATACTGACACACTTCGACGTTTGAGTCTTTGTAATGACTTTTTGCGAATACATTTTATCAGAGGCCATGTTTAGTACTCTATTAAATGACATTCATTTTATTGTACTTGCCTCCTTTGACTTACGAGAGGAAATAACAGTTTAATCGATTTATTGTTATGCAGCGTGTGGTTGTGTTTTTTAAAAACGGCTAGCGCACGAATTTTTTTTTTTCTTGGAGGCACCCACGAGTATATGTAAGAACAGTCTATTAGTTACAAGGTGTAAGGCGTAGAGCAATTGGATTTGGGGAAAATAAGTTTGATAATATCACAAGATACTACTCGGTTGTAAGGTCAGGTGACGCGTTTAGACTATACCCGTAAAAAATATTTATGGATTATGAAACGAGGCTTTGCTGCAAAGATGATTGTTGATGAACAACTGTCAGAAGCTGAAACGAGCTCCTCTGCTTGCGGATGATATAAAGCCCGGTTACTGAGAATAGACAAAAACAATCAGCAATCTTTTCTACCTTGCTGTGGCATGTTGGAGCATGGGCTAAAAGAAACGAGATAAATCAAGCAAATAAATAACGCTTTAATTATAAATTGACAAATTATGAGCATAAAAATTACTTGAGGTTTTCCTTTCCTACAAGAAAAAAGGTATCGTTGTTAAAAATAGAATACTTATAAATTAAATAAACTAATTGGACACTCTGGTGAGTAAATCATAATTGGAAAATGTCACGTGAACCGGAAACAAATCGGTACCCACACCTTTCCCTGTTCGTTTGCTTTTGTTTGCTTGTTTGCACAGAGGAATGCCAAGCTTTCACTTGCTTTGGTTTTTTGTTTTGTTTGTCTTTTATTATTTTGGAGAAGAGAGGTAACAACTATTTTTCGAGCACTCTTATTCCTTGAACTTTGTTGTCGTATAGCATGCAATTGAAAATACACTAAATTTAGTTTTGATAGGTTGTTGAACAACAACCAGCTGAGGAATTTACCATCAGGCATTTTCAGTAGCAATACCCATCTGGAGTGGCCGCATGGCTGCAGCCGCATTAACACTTGGACTATGAAATGTCCTTTGAAACATGCATTAGTTCAGGAAAATTTGTTCGCGAAATAGATTATCAAAGAAACATTTGTAAGGAAATTTGTTAACGGAATTATTTTGAGGTAGAATTTCGCCCTTTGAAACCTTTCCCTCTTCCTTGAATAGCCTCATTAACAAGTCAAGAATATTTTTTGTGGTTCAGTACTCAGGTCTATGTTTCAATTTTCCTTTAAATATTCTCTTTTGGACGAAGGGACAAAAAATTTAAAAAGAAAAAAAAGGAAAAATATGGCGAACCCATATACAAATTATTTCGTAATAATTGTGGATTTGTTTTAGGCCTTTCTATCAGAGCATGAGAACAGAAGTAATAGCTTTTTTAGGGCACTCTTATTCTCTGAACTTTGCTGTCGTACCATGTCATACCATGCAATTGAAAATACATTCATTTATTTTTAATAGGCAGTTGAATAACAACCAGTTGAAGAATTTACCATCAAGCATTTTCAGTAAAAATACCAGGCTGGGGACGCTGTAAGTTTGGAGTCTTTTTTAATATTGGTGTAAGAGGAACGCATGGAATCCAACCTTCAAAGCAGACGTTTGAATGTATGGTTGATATCGCATATTTGGGTTATATCCTAATAAAGCTGCATTAGCACATTTTCATTTGAAACATGCATTGGTTTAGGAAAATTCGTTCGCTAAATGGACCGTTAAAGAAAAATTTATACGAGAATGTGTTAAAGGAAACATTCGAAGAGGGAATTTCCCCCTTAGACCCTTCTCCTCTTCCCTAACTAGTCTAGTTATCAAATCAACAATATTCGTCTATGCAGTTCAGTGTTCATGTCTTTGTTTCGGTTTTCTTCTGATTATTCTTCTTTGCACGCAGAGATGACAAAAAAAACAAAAAAAAAATCAGCCCAGTGACACCTGTAGCCTAGTCAAAAAGTGAGAGCCCAGTTTAAATGAGCCAGTCAAAACACTTGAAGTGTAACAACTAAGAAAGTGAATTTAAAAATGTGTCATGCACCCTTAATTTCTCTTCAAGCTTCTATGAAACAATATTACGTTATGCCATAAATTTACCTCAATATATCACGGTGATAAATGACTCACGAAGTCCTACGGATTTGTAAAGTTTTTCTAGAGATATCCGGGCCCCTGTAACCGAAATTGAATTTAATTACTGCCGGTTATATTTCTGATAAAGTGAATATGGGGATACGGGCAATACAAGATCCGGGAAAGAAACTCTATTTCTTGAAAATTGGTATTCCATAAGGGAATATATCTAAAATAGAACACGAATCGTCCTAAATTACAGTCGCGCTCGATAAAGTGCATTTGAACTAATCCAACGGCACCAAGAAATTTGTTAGCGATCATTCCGTGTGGTGCAGTGGTAGCGCTTGCGCTCTCTAAATCGGCAGTGTGGGGCTGGATTCCCTCTCACCACGAGAACGCCATTCTTTTCTTTTTTTTATCCGAAGGAGAGAACAAGATTTAACAAATAGATTCCAAGTTGTCGTGCTTCTGTTCAGTAATAGATCACAGATGACGTCAAAATGTGGTAAGAACAAAAAAGTGGCACACAAGGCGCAGCCGAGTGTGTTACTGATGTTCTTACCACATTTTGACGTCCTCTGTGATCTATTACTGAACAGACTCACGGCAACTTCGAATCTATTTGTTTTATATAAAAAAGAATTAAAATATACGGAAAAAAAGTTTTAATGATGACGTCATCTATATGTCTGTCCTCCAATAGATCATAAGTGAGAACCAGTCGGAGTGCGTGTATAACTGAGCTTATTATATAAAAGTAAATATCTAATACACTTTTTTTTTATTAACTGACTGTCTATTTGCGAAACTTTATTCCTTTGACTGTCGTCACCTAACCTGTTTGTAAATGCATTATTTTGGGCAGATAAATGATTTTCTAGTCTGCGTTTTATGCCTTCTTTAGGCTCTCAATAATTAGTAAAATTTATATGCTAAGATTAGCCAAATTTTAAATAAATTAGAACGAAATTTTGTTGAAAATGGCTAACTACATTATCCGACCCATAACTTTTTTTTGGAAAAGGATAGACTAATTGTACCATCTTTGTGTTTTCGAAACAAATTAGTTTTCTTAAGTATGTGAATAAGAGTCCTCCTCTCTCCTCTACATTTCGAATTAATGCGAGGGGGTAATCTGATTCCATTGCTCACTAAAAAATGGCGAGTCAAATTTTCTTTGTAAAACGGACACAAGAAAGGCTAATTTCCCGCTCTCCAACCGGTGGAAACCTTTAGTTCCTGATCCGTTGCACCTTGCCATCTCGCCGCCGGTAAAGAGAACATCAACTGAAGCAAGGGCGCAGGATACATATCAGTTCCCTTGGCTACAATTGTAGTTACTTTGGTTCGCTGCTCATCCGTTGGAACGTGGCTGCGTGACACTAATGGACGACGTCCTGGTCAACAGGCTGCAGAGGTGATCTTGTTGGAGCCATTTTGTCAGGAAACACGGGCGACGGGCTTTCTTGGTAGATTTTACGCAGTGTACGCAGGATGGGACGCTAAGACTCAGTAGGTTCTTTACTGGATGGGGCTGTTTCCTTGTACGTCTTGACCAGGGGGCTGCTATCGAAACTCACCAGAGATGCGACCGCTTCGGAATACAATGTTGGGTGGTCCGAATCATTATCAAGTAACGGCAAAGAAGCAGGCTCTGGCTCATGCTGATGGAGACACTTCAGTGCTGTCAACTGCTTAGCTACTTCAGTTCAATATCTGCTTTCGGAGCTCGGTAGTCACGTCGTGGTGATCGTTTTGTACCGATACATCAGCCATAGACGTTGGACTCGTACTAATGTGGCACTGAACACTCGCCTTGCTAGTCTCTACGCACCTTTTCCAAAGACGAGATTTTGTCATGGAGGTTGGCAGCAGTTTCTTGTCAGTTATTTTGAGGCCAGGAACACGTCCTGGAAGTAAAAAAGGTTGGTCTTCGGCGACGTTCATGATGAACTTTACCACCAGTTTAATAGTTTCAGCACTGAAAGCGGAGCTAGGTAGACGTCAAGACTTGTTGCCGTGAGTACGAAGCGATAGTCCGCTAACCCGATTATGTTTAACGCGACTGTAGAATCTGGTCTTGTGGAGACGATGCATAAAAAGAAAAGTTTTCAGGCAGATTCGGTGGCTGTGAAGAAGGAAAGGCATCCTTGTTCGCTGCCTCATTTTCTCTGCTCTTCCCAAAATTCAGTACCAGATCGAGTTCAGTCGGGTATGTTCCACACGGTTGTTTCGGCAATCGAAGATGACTTCAATTTTGTTAGTAGAGCTGCATGGATCTCATTTATCTCCAAGTGCACATGCACATGTTTTGGCCGCAAATGCCTGCACTTTCTATCGCTCAAATGTATCACAATTTGAAAAGTCAAATTCATCATCGGAGTCAATTTCCTGATTAGTTTCATCGCTGCTGTAAGAACCGTAGTCGTCTAGTTGATCATCTTCCTCTTCTGGTCTGGCGCCAAAAATAATCTTCCGCCAGGGATTCTAAATCTTTTCCGCCAGTTAGAAAGTATGAGAATTTATGACTCTGTGAATGCATTTTGAAACTTGATAATGAACGACTAAGAGGCGTTTGCTTGTTCCTTTGCGCGTGTAAACGTGTTGTAGTGTAATGACCTAACTATGGAAACCAAAAGCAATTGAATACACGCACAGGGTCCAGAGGAGTTTGATTCTTTAAGTTTGCTCAGTTTGCGAACTAAAAAAGACGGCTCGTTAGTACCTTCGACCATGTTAATTTTAATTATCCTTGCGTTACAGTTGCGTTGCGCAAGGTATATACCGCAGTGCTAAAGACGAAGAGCTCGTAAGATGCCAAGATCGGCGTACAAATATAGGTTGTCTCACGGTTGGTGAGTGCGCACGACTTTTATTCACAATGAGTGAATAAAAATCGTGCAAGTGAACTAACCATGAAATAACTTAATTAATATATGCGTACCGGGATTCATAAGCGAACAGAACTCAGAGATAAACACATCTTTATTTTCTTTCAAAGGAAAACAACTGCCTCAGAGTTGCACTGAAATGGCTTCCTTGTAAAAATTTTACATTTAAATTATCGAGCAAAAATACCGTTAAAAGGTAGAGCTAGTTAGAATAAAATAAGACATCCTGAAAATATGTCAAAAGAGTTCTACGGAAGTTCAAAATTTGAAATACAGAAGTTAAAACCCGAGAATTCATTTTTTGTTACTTATCAGAACCCGCATGCTTGAATTGACAAACACTAGTCAGAATCCGAATTAAGAAGTTTAATTCTTTTATGACTTTTGCTCTCGTACTGAAAGTGTGGGCGATTGATTTAAAGTGTTTATTGCCACTCTAATATGTCCTCCGCTTATAACAGCACCCGAAAAAAGAGTAAGGGGCTGCTGTGCTGCTTGCTTGCTTGTTGGATAAGCGAGTTCGTCAAACTCGTGCTTTCTTTTCTCCGGAATAGAAGAGGAAGACTTGGGAGCTATTTCTCCCAAACTTAGTCAAGTGAGAGTGTGAGACATGTTCAACTGTTGTGTCTGTGAGACGGTAAAGTCGCTAGTGATACTTTGAACGTTTTTGTGTCCTGACAGTTGCATAATAGAGTGATTTAAGAAGAGGACGGGAACGTCATTTCAGAACGGGAAAGCACGCGGATAATCTGGACATGACTCTATTTCGATGTTCGGTGTTAGCATTGCCGTTCTCCCCATCAAGTTCGGGACGTCATCTTGCTGGTTTTCCCGTCGTGATCAAAACGCCTAGGATTTGCGTTAAGTTTGTACTTATAAGGGAGATAATGTTGTTTGGAATGATTTTAGAGCTCATTTCCAGGATAACCAGGTCCCTTTCTTTGTTTTATTCGGTGAAGTTGTGAAAATTTACCATTATATTTATTCTGGATTTCTGAAGGGAAACAAGATCGTTAGTAAGCGATCGAAGTTAACAACTCACTTTTAGTAAATTATGGTCTGTTTGTGCATGTTACACTCTCAAAGAGGATAACTTAGTTATCCTTCAAGTGGTCTATGAAACCAAAAATTCAAAGCCGATAGTGATCTTAAAGAGCCAAGGTTAGGATATTCAAGAACAAATATAACGTCGACGGTTCGTTACAACGACTGCTAATTCACTTTTCAACACAACGCGATGGTGTTGTAGACCCAGTTTCTTATCGGTATTTCTGCTGCGCGCGCCGTTCTGAAATGACGTTCCCGTCCTCTTGCAAAACCACTCTAATATCAGTTGGCGGCACGTCGTTGTTCACTAAAGTTTGAGGTTTTTGAAGTTTGGCCCGAGTCCGGCTTTCTGTGCCACTGTTTTCATTAAGGTATTAAACTTATTTACACCGACTGGAGTTTTTTTGAGCCGAGGTTGGCCGGAGCCAGATTTTACATTGCTTACAGCCAAATAAAACGGTGCATCGTTGGTTTTCATTTCCACGAGTCGCTTTTCTGCGTAGACTTTGAAGACCTTTACTGGACATTTCTCGTTGTTCGGCACAGCAAACATTTTCATTGCAATGGCTCTTACTTTCCGTGGATCGTTTCCTGGACGAGTTTTGGTTTCTCTTTCATTGAATTCGAGGTACTCCTGCCCTGTGAAAGTTTTGACAAAGTTTTACGTCTCCCCAGCACATTTCTCTGGTCTCCTTGCAACCTCGTAACTCGAAATGGATTGTGCCGTTGAACCTGCCGTGGAACATTCCAAAAGATCCTTTTCAAACAGAACTTGAATAACTTCCTCACTTAGAGCAGCAGAAGCATTGGGCTTGGTGCCCATGCCTTTCTGTTTTAGATCCCTTTGCTTTGACTGAAGTGCTTTCTGAGTTTGCTCAAACTGGACGTCTTTCATAAGACAAAGTCCATAGTTTATTTTACTTCGAATGGCGCTTAAAGCTGGCGAGGAATGCCATTAGGGAACGAAGCTCGTATTTCTAGTCTTCTTTTTTGCGAACAGTTATAAAGAACTCGCTGAGAAACTTGTTCAGCGCTTGAGGAGTCATTTGTCCATTTGTCTCGTCTCTCTTTTCAAAACAAGAAATTCATGGAACAGAGCAACATATTCTTTTGTCTTTTTCTTGGTGTTTTCATTTTTCTGTCCGTCTGTGAACTCTTCTATTGATGATTCTAGGCTCTGAAAACGGTTAGTCTGATTTGAAGCCATCTTCCTCAAGAAAAATGCGCCCAAGCTCTAAGAAATGTGCTATTTGTCAGTCAAGAGGAGCGGCGAGTAAGCGACACGGTTTTGTTCACCAGTGAAAACAATGATAATCGTATGACCAATCAGCTGGCTTTTCTAGTGCGAAGAGACTATCTTTATCTCGATGAATTTTGGCGCCTAAATCTCAGTATGTATATAATAATGAATAGTACGCGGCTTCGCTCGGAAAGCTTCGTTTTACGCCGGCTAAGTAGCGGTCATTCATTTCAAAAATGCCAATTTGCATAGAGTGACAAACAGCGACCGCGTCGTTAAGGAGACATGGAGCCGGTAATCTGTTGCTAAAGGATTCACAAATATTCAGTACAGGGCTAATTAACTGCGTGAAGCGAAAAGGATTTATATTTTACGAGGTAAGGATTAACTTTTAAAAAAGTAATTCATGTGTTCAAACTGAGCTCCTCAGGTCCTTGTGAAACATGTCGTACTCACTGAATTCCTTCTGAAAATCTTGAGGGAAAGTGATTTGTCGTGAGTGTCTCCTCTATTATCGCAACAGGAGATTTTCATTTTCGCCTATATTTTGTTAGTAATACACTTGACAAACACAAGTGACAAATTAGGCTGGGTTGTAAAAAGGTAAGCCATCGTGTCAAGGAAACAAAGGAACCCAACGTGTTAAAAAGAAAAAAAATCTAGTGTGTTATAGGCTTTGTCTTGCAAAGTTAAATTTTAATTAGACGAGCGACCGACTATAGGTTTACCCTCGTGTTTCTCCACACAGCTCAGTCACGTGCAATGGGGAATACCGCAGACACGTAATAGAGCTTCTTTCCACCATGTTGAACATGTCAGATTTGTCGAATATCTTAGCGAATGGTGTCATCTTTTCTACGCTCAGGCATACAGACCCACACACCGTTCGCGGTAGACCCACTCTAAAAGATGGCTTGTGTAATGAGCGTATATTTCGAAACGGCTCGTTCCGCGAACTCAAAATAGCAAAATAATCAAATGATTTAGCGAAAGTCTCACTAGAATAAAACCAGAAATCAAATTAGTTATCAGTGAAAAGAAAATGTGTACAGAGTGACCGAAAAACATTTGTTCAGGGTTCAAAATAACAGCCAGCTGTCGTTTTAAAAGCTTTCTGGAAACGTAAACAAGTAAAGAGTTTCGAAATTTGAAACGTGCTACAAGGAGTGTTTTTGTTTACAGTATTCAGCTTTTACGTATTCGTTCAAGCGTGAAACATGCAAGTTTGTGTCCATACCGTCAATTTATCGTGTTTATGTTTCTGCACGTACGTACTACTTTTAATCTAGATTTATTTTCCGCCAAATTCTGTTTAATGTCGTTTATTTAGCCCCCTCACGCGTTCAAATTAAAGTCGGTGCTTGAAAGTACGGATTTCCCATAATTGTAAATGATGAAGCGCGACAGTTTGTCTAGACAAAGTTGAATATTTAACGCTTGAACAAACACCGAAAATTGACCCGTTCTGACTACGCTTTGTTAGAAAGGGACTGAGGTGCTCATCATAGCTTTTAGAGGTTAAAAAGAGCGGGTTTAGTACCTCTTGGGCTGTTCAGCCTCAAAAGGTCCACAGCAGCAGCCTCTGTGATACCTGTCAAGGTATTGCACCAAAAATATGTGACAGTGTGTTGTTGTAGAATTGGTGCCTCTCAGGGGTGAGAAAATTTTACGCCATGCCCACAAACCAGGACCATGGTACCTCTGTAGTTCTTTTAGAACCACTGCGCACCGTGAATGGTCAACACTTGTAACAGTGCGTCTACCTGTAGCCCGACTTACGATATTAGATCGTCTTGTTTGGTGTTAATACCGTTGTATCACGCGGGATGTTTTTACGCACAGTACCCTTGGACCTACCTCTCTCCTTGTTTTGACCTCTCTTTCTGCCTGATCAATAAGCCTTTTTAGCTGTGTGGTAACCTAGTTTGGAATGAGGAAACAATGATTTGAAATGGCTGCTTAAGTATGTGCTGCAGACGACATTTTATGGACGAAATTACTTCTTGTCTTGCCGAAATGTCCGTATTTTTAAAGTCTTTGAGGGGTGGCTGGAATATTTAGGGGATAAGAACTGTGTACAACATTGAACCAGATGAATTGCTTTGTTCTTAGAAAGAGAATTCTTGCGGTCATAAATGTAAAGAAAGTTCTTTTATGTTTTCCGTTAAACGCGGACTCTCTTGCAACATTTCGCGTCAAACAGCTCTATACCTCGCATTTGAGTCCTATATTTTTTCGAACGTTCAATCTTGTCAATTTCTCATCGTGAAACGTGAAAAAAGGAAACAAAGTCCTTGGTTGAAATCCAAATAAAATCCATGACCGAAAAGGCACAAAGCTCGTTTGAAAATAAGGAATACATAGTCTTGAGCGGTACAAATTAAAGAGTCGTGTTTTGCCCAACCTTCAATAATTTGCGAAGCTGGAACATGTTTTTCCCTTGGTTTTAATCATGCCCGACCACCGAAACGTACCCGTAATATATACGAAAATAGTGAAATAATACAGCACAAACAGATGATTTTAACTCTTCTCACCCTGCAACGATTACAAGCGCCGATGGCGAGTCTCTCTTTGCTCCGCGAGGCGAAAAGCTAAGCAATAAACCATACTTTTACATTGGTTTACCGTCGTATACCACTTGGGATGTTGAAGAACGAGAAAAAAAAGTTTAAGCAATGACGTTCTGCTAGAGAATACTTCAGTTTGGAAGGAGAAAAAAAATCATGAAAGTCCACCTCTGCGCATGTGATAAAACTTAAATTTCTTGTATTGAAACCTAGACCGGGCTGCGCATCAACCAGTCGTCTGTCAGGGTCTGTGTATTCCAGACATTCTGTAATATCAGTTCAATATTTTTATCTTTCAAACTTCTTTTGGTATCTTTACCTTCCCTAACCCCCATCCTGCAACAGATCAATATGGGCTGGCTTATGATGTGGTTCACACTACATGTCAGTTTGTATCGTAAAGCCATATGTATTACAACAACGTGTGATCATAGGAGAGGGAGGGAGTAGTGAAAAATTTTAAAGTGTTCGATTCTTTTCAGTGCTTTGAATTCAAAAAAACCTTCAAAGTCATTTTGTTCTAAAAAATAGCACGTTTCCTTGTTGCAAACTCAAATATGGAAAATCGAAAAGAAAGCATCGGTTCTTTGATACTTTAGGTTTATTTGCGGACAGTTTTTGTGGATCCTGACCTTCTTTAATATGTACGATGTAATTAACATTGCCTTTTAATGGTTTTTTGCAAGGGCGTTGGACAACAACCAGTTGGAGGAATTACCATCAGACATTTTTAGTAGAAACACCAGGCTGGGAAACCTGTAAGTTTATACCCAGCTTTATTTATACAAAAGATGGCTTAAGTCCAAATCTACCGAACATAGAATTAATGTTTTATCTCCAAATGATCGAAAAGTCCTTCTTCTCGAACGTTAATGTTATTTCTAATGCTGATGTGCAGTACATTTGGATCCAAGTCTCCCATGTTTTGACCGCTGCTGAACAGAATGTGCCACCAGCACTTTTCATCCTCCTAAATGTTTATTTACGCCATAAAATGACCAGCCCTGTAAAAATTGGGATTTTGAACGAAATATTAAAAAAAATTTAAAAATAAGAAAAATAACCCAGAAACTAACATAGAGCGTAAAAATGGGTTCGATGTTTTATTAAAAGATTAGATAATTCAGGCGTCACTGTTTCACGTTTACGCCCTCCATAGTAATCATGGTGTGTACAATGACACGTATTATGTAAAATACCATACAAAGTTAAATTTTCATTTGGTGTTAATGCCGTTTTACCACGCAGGATGTTTTTACGGACAGCACCCTGGAACCTATTTCTCTTCTTGTTTCTGCCTTAGCAATAGACCTTTTTAGCCGTGTGGTCTCGTAGTTTCGAATGAGTAAACAAGAATTTGAAATGGCTGCTTAAGTATGTGCTGCAGACGACATTTTATAGACGAAATTACTTTTTGTCTTACCGAAATTTTCATATTCACGGACTTAAGACTGCAATATTATTGAAATAGGCAATAATTGAAGTGGAGTCTTTTTAAAAGAAAAATTGAGATAATTAAAAACAAACTAACGAGCACACGATCTTTAAAGAAAAAAAATACATGAAACGGGCGCAAAAGGGAAGCGAATATGATAAAAAAATAAGTTTCGGGGATTTTCCGATTTAAGCTTATAATGAAGCAAAAAGTTGCTTTTGGTTCGCGTTATCATCATCTGATCGGTAGCCGGTCAAGGTTCTCAAATCACTGAATGATCGGCAGTAAGAAATTTCTCTGAAAATTTAATAAATTAAGCGAGCCTACACGATCCAAAATACTCTATATCGATGAAGGACTGCTTTAGGGTTTTTGTTTTTAATGTTTGTTTTGTTTTTTGTTTTCGGGCATTTGTTTGTTTTTAATTGAAGTACTTTTCCATTGGCGGCGTCGGAGTGCAAGTTTCTTAATACTTGAACTTGACAGCCCTATTTAAAGAAATTTAACTGGATTCGGAGACTGGTTCTTTGTGATTGAAACTGTGTAGTTACTTTTCATAAGAGGTCATGTTTGATACCCTATCCAATCGACGGAAAAGTATTCCGTCATCAGTTTCTTCCTCACCATTTTCCTGGCCTCCTTCGGGTTTGGGGATAAACAGCAAAACTGCTTACAGTTCAGTCAAATTATAAATTTACTAACCTCTTTCTTGCTATACAGTGTGTGTTACTTTCTTTACACACGATTTTTTTTTTTCTTGAAAGCACCTGAGAAGGATTGGAATAAAGTTAAACAAAGTTTTTTTTCGAATGTGATTTACACGAAGGGGTTTTGAATTTGGGGACAATTATACAGAGAATGTCACAAGATGGTATTCAGTTGTAAGGTCAGGCGCATTTTCTAAACCGTACTCGAGAAAAAACATTGATTTATTATGAAGCGAGACTTTGCTGCAAAGTAGACCGTTTGCGAGAAAATGGTCAGAAGCTGAAACGAGCTACTCTGTGCGGATAGGACGCCCAGTTACCTGGATGAGACAGAATAAAATAGCAATTTTTTTTCCATGTTTTTTTGTCTCATTGCTTATGCACAGGGATGCCAATGATGTTTTTCCTTTTTTTATTGCTTTTTGAGTTTTTTCCTTTTTGCATGATTTTTTTTCTTTTACGCAGTATGGGTGAAAACTAGACTAAGTTAAAAATTGTTTCAATAGATGTCATATACATCTGAATAAAAAAGTTTGTATTAGGGTTGATATTGTTATTGTACTTGTATAAATCTTTAATACTTGGAAACATTGAGGTCTTTCATCATCTTGAAGCTCTGACTTAATCAATATTTTGATATGTTTTCTTGTAATAGGACTCTTGACGAAAACAAGCTAAAGAATTTGTCTTCAGGCATTTTTAAAAACAACCTTCACCTTTCATTTCTGTAAGTAGGAGATGTATTGTACTTACTTACAGCAAAATTAGGGATAAATGTAAGACAACCAGAAAGACCAACCAAGAATTTTGTATCATTTAGCTATGATATGAGTTTGTTCATGTTGGCTCGGGTAAAATTTTGCACTTATACAGAATTTGTTTCAACTCTGAAAACTCAGCATTTACAGTAGTGAAAATCTTATGGGCTTGTAAATAACGTTTTCAGCATTATTTGAACGGACTGAGTTGCATTGGGATTTGAATTTCAGTGCAAATTGAGACTGTGCGTTTGATGTGTCAAAGAATGCGCTTTTCACCATCAGACCGTAATTTGGTGTAAATGCATAAGTTAGGAAGTCACGATTAAAACAGAAAAAGAAAGAGCAGAGAAGTAATGGGCTCCTGGAGAATAACATGGTCCTAAATAAATAGCCCATATGACAATCCCAAGTTATAAATTTAACAGGGCAAGGTAAACAGGGAAGAGAGAAACCCAGAGAGGTGGGAAATCCTACTGAATGGACGGAGACTATCCGTTCGTTTAGGGAACACTGTCACTGATTGGAACCGGGGGATCAATTATACCCCATGAGTATCTTGGGCGTGGCCTCTAACCCAGACCACCGGGTCCGGTACTTTCACCACTTGCTGACACGCTACTCTCTATCACACATGCGCAGTCTAACCTTAATCACAAATATTTTTGGGTGTAATATCTTTCTCCTTTAGTGGTTGCTAGCTTTAAAGTGTTAAAACCCTTAAAAATTATTATTGTTATTATTATGGTTATTATTATTACCATTATCATTATTATTTATCAATGCACTTTACCTGATTTTGTTCTTGAAATTGTAGTTACTTGTCCGGTAACCCGTTGAAGGAATTGCAGTCAGATGTTTTCAATACAAATATCAACTTGAAGTACCTGTAAGTATAATTTTTTGTTATAAAAGTAGCAATAGAGCAGTACAATGATAATTTGTCTTTATAGTTAATAACTGGCTGACACGTAAATTTTCTGAGTCCTTTTTCTTAGACAAGCCAAGAATTTTTGATGAAAGATTAAAACAATCTAGAAGAAACGCCATTTTAGATGACGTCTCCAGCTCTAAGTATTATTTTTGACATAACTTTTGGCATAATTTGGAAAAACCATCCTAATTTTTTTCTGTTTTTAATAAAAGTAGTATTACATGTAAAATCAGCATATATTCAGTCTTTTTGAAGGGAAGCTTAGCAAAGTCGTGACATTTTTTATCGCTGACTGATTCATTCTCTAGTTGGTTCAGGCTAGTTTCAAATTTTTAATGTCTTGGTTGCCACAATACTTAGCCGTTCGTCTTCTAGAGGACAGGCAACACCGGAAGTAAAGATTACATTGATCACATTCTCCGCTTTCACAGACGATAAAGTGGCTTCGAAAGGAAAAATGATGCTGAAATCAAAATTTTTAAATATTAAGTCGCCACTTCTACAGGTAGTCGATGATTTTGTCGGTATAAATGTGTTTTATCAGAATAAGAAAATAACAAACAAAGAATTAAAACGAATCGAAGGTATCAAGCTTTATCAACAATTTTCTTTGTTTCTCAGTTAATAAGCATAGTTTAGGTACAAAATGTTAGGGCCTAACTGGCTCCCAGCAGCAAAATTTGCATATGTATCTAATATCACGAATAATATCTTGTTATTGACATAGCAGGCTATCTTGTTACGGTAAAAACATCTCAAAATATCGCAAGGTAACGAAAACAGAATGGAGGAAAGGGAATCTTAATTTTTTTTTTGTTTCGTTACGAATTTGCCTGGGTTCCCTCGTTACTGCCATTGTTTGAAACATTTTCTTTGAATGTGTTTCTATGAATGTGCTCCTTTATTAATCTTCAAAGGGCGTTAGTAATTCATAATATACTCAAAATTAAATCTTTAAATGTCTTCTACTAGAAGACACATGATTAAAAGGTCTTATGGCCCGGACGATCATGAAAATTAAGTAACTTAAAAACATAACATTCACTGTGAATTTCAATGGACTTCAAATGAAGGTCATAGCTTCGTAAAAAACTTAATTTATCCCCCCCCTTAAAAAAATGCTAAACTCACTTGAATTATTTACTTCACGCACTTTGTTTTACCATTTATTTTTTAAGGAGATAACTCGTCTTACACCGTATTAAGGAAAAAAAATTGAGATGAAATCGCAATGATTACAAAAAGATAGTCATTGCCTCAAGTTACACTTAAATTTTAATACGTGATTTGGTACGGTATTGCTGCTCTTTGTACGTTATGCAACACTTATGTATGTGGACTGTATCAATAGGTACTTGTCTGAGATGCAATTGCACAACCTTCCACCCGGAATCTTCGACTGGAACACAGAATTGAGATTCTTGTGAGTAACATTTATCTGTCGTTATTATTTTTTAAACTCAGGATTACCGACCAGTGAGTCGTATACTTTGTTTAAGAACCTAAGATATGTAAAGTTCAAAGGTGAAAAAAAAATCCTGCTCAATTTATCTCATACTCTGCTCTAAAAGAACAAATCACACACAACTGAGTGTCGCGGCCAACCCTCACACTTGCTGATAAAACTCAAATTTCATACCTGTTATCACCTGCGTGCCAATATCGCATGTCCAGAGGAACAAGGAATTTGACAGATTTAATGATACCTAAAATATTTTCAAATCTTTCTTGAAGTGCGGCTAAGATGTGCCTCTTTTGCGGCAGAATAGCTCTAAAACCCCTTAAGTGTCTTTGTTTTAAATTGATACTAGTCAATGTGTTACAGAGAAACCTTGACAAGTTCATCAAATTCCACGTTCCGATTCACCATCCTCGAATTTATTTATTGTTCAAAGCTGGGTTAAGATACCCCAGGGTAGTGTGAAATATGATTTCAGATCTGAAAGCTTTGAAAGAAAATTCAGTTTAAATCTATTTGATGATCAATTTGATGATTGAATGTTCTGAAAAAAAATTGGAAATTTTTTCTCAAAAATGCTTTTGAACTGATAAATAAAGAAACGTAGATTGAAAGTTAACCCTAGGTTAGTATTAATTGGCCTTCGAACAACTGAGCCCAGGCGTATCTTAACTCTATTAATCAGTTCATATGATAAATAACGCAGACGCCTGAATGACAACGACATGAAAGAATTAAATGGAAGCACCTTCAAAAAAATGGCAATTTTAGAGGAACTGTAAGTGAATATGAAAATAATGTTTTTGAAGGCATTGCTACCCGTAGAAACAAATTTACGCAATTTATAATTTCCCACTGCAGGATCTCAATGTATTAAATTCTTTTTTTGTGACTCATACTGTGCAATGATACAGAATCAGATAATAGGAAAGCACTGATAACTTTTCGAAATCAGTCAGATTTTAAAAGTTAGGAAAGGTTTAAATTCTCACTGCACTCAAGCGAGACCTCTTTTGTCAAAGAATTTCTCTGGAAAAGTTTTATCGATATATCTTCTGATGCAAATCATTGCTCCAAGTTGATAAAAATTGAAGAATTGAGGTAAAGTGAAGATTAATTCTTAACACTGCATCAGCTTGAGAAACCATTATCAGTTTGTTGATGTTGTCCTTCTAAAATTTTGTTACATCATATAATCCGTCCCACTCCTAAGTGCGCCATGCTCTCGAGCTTATTATTTTCCAGTTCAGCCCTCCCACTCGTTGAATAACTACGTAGAACTTTATCGTATTGCATTGCTTCGAATGACATTGCATTTTGTTGTGATGTATGATCAGCCACATGTAATTATTTGTTTTATTGTGTTTCGCACGATACAGTTATTAGAAATAACTGTGTTTTGGTTTTTATTCTGCCATTCTTTTATTTTTTTTTAACATTTTATTTCTTTTTTTCTCTTATCGCTCATACACTAATATATAACCAATAGACTAGTAATTTGTAAACTTCTCAATAAAACTAAGTAGATTTCTCTTCTTCAACGCAGATGGTTGCAAGACAACAACTTCACTGAATTGCCTCCCGAATTATTCCAAGATCTAAAAAGACTGAAGGAACTGTAAGTTACATGCAGACGCTTTTTAGCTATTTAGCTCTGTAACAGCGGTTAAGGGATGATTATTAGCATTTAATGTCGCCTCCCTTCCAAAAGAAGCCTGCTCGTGTGAATTTATTGATAATAATAATCTATTAACCCTATTATTGCGTCAATAATTATACAAGATTGGAGGAGATATTTCCATTTCTGATATTGCCTTCAGCACTAAAAACGGAAAGAAACCAATTGAACCGTCTCAAACTGTATCGCCATTGTTGTTCTGATAAGCAGAATAGAAGATTTTCAGTCATAAAGCAACGAAATCGATGCGTGCCATAGATCGTGTCTAGTCATTAAATAGTTTTCTGTTGTGAACTAGTTAGGTGTCTGCACAAAACACGGGTTCGATGATTTCTTTACTGAGTAATTCACTGGAATAGGAGAGATAATCAGCTTCTACCAGCCTCAGATAGCAGTGCTAAGGGTGCGATCAAATTTCAAGTGGCTATTCCTTTTCTGTAAAATTAGCGAGCCAGCCATGGCGATTGCACATTACGCACATTGCTTGTACACTATTACTTTCATTTCCTTCATTATTCTTAATGACCATTGTCTGTATGTCTTTTTTTTAAACGAATTTCAAATAAAATTGTGAATTAAGACGCACTTTATTGTCTTGTCATTCCTATTAGCTATCTGTCAAACAACAAATTGAAGACTCTACCGGAAGGAATTTTTAACAGCCTTTCCAGTCTGAAATATCTGTGAGTACATTAATCATTCAACAAAAGAAAAAATGCTAAAAGAGGTCAGTGAATGTTTCCAAGAGCACATTTCTCAAAGCTGCGTGCCCATGTTCAGTTAACAGAAACATGTAAGGTAAAATTGAAAGGTCTGACATGTGTATAAATCGAAATTTGCGAGCGCTCATGTTCTGTTACTAAAACAGCACAGTTCTCGTGCTAAATTTAAATAAGTTGCCAGATGAAAGTATGCTAAAACAGGTCATTTATTATGAGGAGAGCAAAAGAAAAGAACACCAACTACCCCTGGATCATTCTCCTCCATAAGCATTAGTAAAAAACTCTATAGATCACTTTTTGTCTCGCTGTCATGAAGATTTCATGGTCAATTTTTGTAAAGCTGTTTAAACGAATTTTAGAATGCTTCATCACGTTGATGTGCTTAGGTGAGAAAAATTGAGGTACTTAAGGAGTTTTATTCTATGAATCAATATTGGTAATTTCATGATTATAGATTTGTAGCTATGGTTGTTATTATATTTTAGGGATTTGTCAAGTAATGAAATTGGTTATCTACCGCCATACATCTTTAAAAATATTAAAGCTGTAAAATTTCTGTAAGTGATATTTTCCTTCAGTTAAGATAAATCAAAATTATCTTCAAGAGTTACCTTGCGATTACAACAAGAAGTGAAGAAATCGGCTTCCTAGTTTATGACAATTTACATTTCTTATATATTTTAAGCAGCTCAAAATTTTTTGTCTTGGAATTATTTTTTGTGACAGAAGCTAAGAATTTGTTGACTTAGATCCTAAAGCAACCCAAATAATATAATTTTGTAAAAATGGGCAATAGACTACTTACGATTTTTCAAATTCAGCTTTAAACACCACAGGGCCCAGTTGTTCAAAGCTCGATTAGCCCTAACCCAGGGTTGAATTTTAATTCAGGTTTCTTTATTTCTTTGTCCAAGAGTCTTTTAGGGAAAATTTTCACTATTCTTTTTAGAACATCCAATGATCAAATTGGAAGCAAAAAGATTTGAACTGAATTTTCTCTTAAAGCTTTCAGACCTGAAATCAAATCTCCCACTAACCCTGAGTTACCTTAACCCAGCTTTGAACAACCCGGGCCAGACCTCGAGCAGAGGTTTCTGGTAATAAGTTTCTCTGACATGAGAGCATTAAAGTTACATGTAGGTCTAATGTTTTCTTTTTTTCTATGATATTCAAATATCAAACCTGGGAGTTAATTGTGCTGCAGTAAATTAAGAAGATAATTGTCGCGATGGGCGAGTGAGGACCACATTCACACAAACATAACTCAACATGGCGGATTTTATTCTCAAAATGCCTCTCCGTTTCTTTGCACGTGTTTTCGGGAATCCCGCGGAGGGATCCCGTGTTACTTAAATCTCGCGGAGTAACGCTTCTCCGTGACAATAATTAAGGCAAAAGTAGATTTAAAGATATCCCTTCATGTGTGTATTTCAGTCTAACATCTACAACGCGCTTTTTCAGGAAAATGGACTACAACAAAATTGAGAGGCTTCATGAAGATCAATTCCAGGGCTTAGTGAAGTTGTTCGAGTTGTAAGTACACTTAGATTTTAAACGTTAATTTTTCATTATGATCTGTTACAATCTTAAGCATATTTTAAAACCAGCCCATTCATATGAATTTTAAAAAAAACTCATTCAGTGAATAAAAGTTGACATGAAAATGTCTACAAATTAAACATATTTATATGGAGAGAGGTGATACCCAAAAAAGGGCATGATAATCATATATTAGCAAGGTTTTTCTTTTTAACGTTTAAGCGATAAACGGCTCAAGTGCAAAAATGAGATTTCTGTTCAT
Source organism: Pocillopora damicornis (assembly GCF_964200805.1). Classification (NCBI taxonomy): domain Eukaryota; kingdom Metazoa; phylum Cnidaria; class Anthozoa; order Scleractinia; family Pocilloporidae; genus Pocillopora; species Pocillopora damicornis. Next base: position 19,630,198 of record NC_142670.1, read on the forward strand.
ATTCGTCCTTCAGATTATAGAGCCGCAATGATAAAGTTAACTTGAAAGGAAAAGAGCTTTTTTGAACAAAGAAAAAAATGGCTTCAATTTAGCTGAGTCTATAAATATTGAGTTTAATTGCGAAGGTTTGGATTAAAACGGTCATGAAATTAATTTTCTGAGGGAATTAACCTACACAGATATTAGTTGGAATAGAAAATCAGGAGCCATTATAGGGAACACCTTAGTAAATATAGTTAGTATCCTCTATTAGTAATAGCCTCTATAATAAATGGATCACAATCTTTGTCACCAGATCGATATAATTGTGGTATAATTTTGATATCAGTTTTGCTGTTTAAATTAGATGTGCCATGCCTATTTATGCTATGTTACTTGTATATTAATTTAAATTCCCCCTCACCTGTTTAAGACACCTCTCGGAGAACAGAATCGAGGCTTTGCCCGACAAGATTTTCGAGGGCGTTAAGGACCTCAAGGGCCTGTGAGTACAGCTGAAAACATACGAAACAATTTCTTTAATTGTTTTAAAAGATGAAAATGTACATAACAGAAAGATGCACAATATGGAATTCTTTTTTGAAAATGTTAACATGATCTTTAACAGGCGTGGTGTAAATTGTAATGCTCAACAGCGAAATTTTATTACTATCTACTTTCTTAACGAAAAAAAGGTGGCTTGCTATAAACATGGTTTTATTGAGCAAAGGTGGATATTATCAAAAAAGCAAACAAATGCAGTGGAGAACTATGATAGTTCCGACGGCAACTTCAGGTGTAATTTTTAAGAATCAGACAATGCAAGACCCTGATTACCATCTGCTAGTTAATAATTATGTTATTACTTTTTACAGAAGTATCTTTGGCAATAAAATACAAAATGTCACTAGCACGACTTTCAATCATGCCCGGGAACTGCGATTTTTGTAAGTTCACTGCAAATGGCAGTTCTTTATCACGGTACCTACAATAAAGCCGCATGTATTGCAAGCAGATAAGATGCAGGTGTGAAGTTAATTTAGAGTATTATAGTTAATTGGGTATAATTTTTAATTTGTTAAAGTCAAAGGAAAGGCTTGGGAAAATGAGATAGACAATTTATTATAATCTAACTTTATTTTCACCTTCTATCTAAATTTGCAGGTTCATGCACTACAACCTGATGGCTGAGCTCCCCATAGGCTTTTTTGGGCTTCTGCCGCACATTATCAGAGTGTAATACTCCATTATAATAATTCAACACGACGGCTTAATAGGAGATTTGGGGCGGATGTTGTCTGAATTACCCTTTAAATAGAAATTATTTTCAAATTGTAATGTGGGTGATGCAACCATTTTAATAATTTTGTTTCCTTCAGTCTGTTATGGTTCAGTTGATCAAGAAATTTTCATTAATGCCAACATCTTCTATCTATTCCGATACTGAAATGATATGAAGCCACATTTAGATATTAAATACCATTGCCTAAGGTATGCTTCGCGAGGCTCTCTAATTGCTATTAATTTATGAAAAAATGCTTATCAATTATCTTTGCCTCAGCATAGATCACGATTTTCTTGCCGATTGTTTTCGATAATCTTTTTTATTTTGCTCTCATTGTTGTAACGATAAACCCTTTCTAATTCTCTCTTCTTTTTCTAATTCCAGAACTCTGGACACCAACCTGATGTGCTGCCACCTTGATCTTTTCAGGCAGGATGCCGATTGCGAATTTGCCTTCAATGATAACTTCGCAAGCTGTCACTCCATGTTCCGCAACCTTGCTCCAAGGAGGAGTCTTTGGGTTGTCGGCCTTCTCTCGTTGCTTGGGTCTGTGTTCGTAGTTGGGTGGCAATATTTCTTCCCTGATAACAATATGGTCCAGTCTATTATGTTGGTAAATCTTGGTATTTCAGACGGCATCATGGGTATTTACCTCATCATTATAGGTATAAAAGACCTGCAATGGTCAGGGGAATACTACCTGCACGACTATGAGTGGCGCACCGGCTGGTTTTGCCATTTCAATGGCGCCATGTCTGTCCTTTCAAGCGAGGTGTCTGTTATGATGATTTCTCTGATTGCATGGGACAGGCTCAAGAACATTGTGTTTCCTTACACGTTTGCAAAAATTACACCAAGGCAGACCCGTATTATGTGCGCAGTTATCTGGCTGGTAGGAGGCATTATGGCATTCCTTCCCTTGTCTGGAATGCGATACTTTGGTGACTGGTATTATGGCAAGAACGTGGTGTGCCTGCCCCTGCAACTTTCCCCGCAGTTACAAGAAGGCTGGGAATTCTCCACTTCCATCTTTATCATTTTCAATTTTTCTCTTTTCATCTTCATAATGATTGCTTATCTTGCCATCTTGTTGAAATCATGGTCGTCGAGCAGACGGCTGGGTGCGCATGGAACTGTTCGTGAAATACGAGCAAGAGCACAAAGCGCACAGGCGAAAAGGGAAAGAGCACTTGCCAAAAGAGTCTTCTTCATTATTCTGACCGATTTCCTGTGTTGGATACCAATCATTGCTATCGGCATCAAGTCGCACGTCGAGAAAACGTTTGATCCACCTGGTGATCTGGCAGTGTGGATTGCAGTGTTCGCCCTGCCTATCAATTCAGCTATCAACCCACTGCTGTACACGCTTTCTACTCCACAGGTAACAGTTTTCTCTGGCTTTGAAATACGATACACTGTCATTTTCAGTCTTAACAGACACCCCTGCGAAATGATTTTTGAAACAAACACAGATCGATTATCCCCACTGTTTTCCAGAAATTTTGATACTTTCACTCAAAGGCAACCTCTCTCTTTTTCAAATTTATTCTTATTACGACTGACAAATTATATTTTCAGACCCTCAAGTTACAGTCGATAAAAGTTTGTTTTTGTATATTTTTCGCGAAGTACCCCAGAAGTGGAGAAGCACAGTTTTTCTGTTTACTTCTACACAGTTGGTTATAACCATGGAGACAAACCTAAATTTAAATGCAATTTAGTAAATATCTCTTTCATTAACTGCCGCATAAATTGATAATGTATAGGTGCAAGCTGTGTTGAAACCAAAACTTAGGAAACTGTGGTTCAATGTTCGATCTATTTTCCGAAGTGGACAAAATCAAGAAGGTACGGTGCATTTATACATACCATAATAAGGCCTTGGAGGAGATGAGGATGAAAGTGGTATGAAATGGTAAAAACAAACATTGCTTCCAATATAAAAAAAAAAACAGAAAACGAAAACAAACAGACAAAAAGAATTTTTTTTAAATCTCAAAGGCATAATAAAAAAAATGTTATAACAGGTTTTCGTAAAGAACAGAAGGTATTGTAGAAGAGGCCGGCAAGAAAAGAAATTAATGCAAGAGAGTGACTAAAACTGTGGGAAGAAATGGGGACTAAGCACTAAATTTATAATGTCAATAGGAGAAACGACCCGATTAGAAATCATAATTTAATGTTCATGAGCTATTCCGAGTTATAGCGGTTCAGAGATAAAGTGCCGCAACTTCGGCGCGGGAATGAACTGTCATCGGTATAAAGAGGAAAAACCGAGGTAGTAAAAATCAGCGAAAATTTTTCGAACTTCAAAGTGGGACAGTCAATTTTATTTTATTTCATTTTTTTTTTTTTTTGTGGGAGAGATATGGCGGCAAAGTAAAAAAATATAGAGCTGTTAGATTTATGCGCGAGGGATGCATTCTGTTTTTTTCCTGCTGATTCGTAGCGAGGGGTTACTGTATTAGGCAAAATAACACAAAATGATATGAAACGAAATGAAAATTCTGTCATTTGTGAAAAGAACCCAAAATCTTACATTTGCGAACTGGAAATCTGTAATTTGCAAGACTAGAAGTGTGGAGAACTTCAAGATCACCAGCCGGAAGAATAAATCTGTCGGTTCATCACAAGTTTGGATTGCATATGCAACCTATTGTGCAATGTAAAGATAGTGCGCAACAAGCGGTAGAAACGGCCGAAACTTTAGTTTCTTGGGTTTTATCAAAACTTCCTAAATGCTTCATATCCCACGAATGCACAGCTGAAGTATCAACCAATTGTTTTATAACATTGTCAACGCATTATGTTGCATGTTGTTTTCTCACAATTTGGGAAAATTTCGAGAAATACAGCGCGCAGTTAGTCTCAAATAAGTCGTCTTCGAACAATCACAAGTTCTAATGAAACTAGATAAGTTCAAAAACCTATCCCCAAGCTAGAAAAAAATTTGGCAGTTTTTTGTTATAATGTACTCAGAAACCAAAATTTTTAAAATAAAATTCGCAGTGCATACTTGGCAATCAGATTTCAAAGTCACTTCTTATATACGTCGGGTTTACCCAATGAACGTGAACTGAAAGGTAAGTCAAAAAAGACGTAAAAATTTCAGAGAGAAACGCTTCATTCAAATAAATACCAAGTACGCTATGTATTGCCGAAAAGAATCATATTTCCTTGGGTATGTTCGACCCGCGTTAAAGATTCACATTTCTGGGATTGCTGTTTACTTGACTTCATGGCCAGAATATTGCGAAGCGTTGTGTTCAAAAGTTATCACATCTAAAACAAAATCTTCTTTTGCAGAATACTTCAGGTATGTTAACACTTATAAAAATATATCTAACGAGCAAAAGAATGCCCCAAAATAGCGAAGTCGACTGTTTTCAGCAAATTCAGTTCCGTTTTCCATCCATGATTCGGATCGTGTTTGGGAATCGTAGTATTGCTCACCCGAGAGCTCTTGCCATCGCTTTTAAGACTTAAAAGATCATCGCTTCCCAAACGAGTATCCTTCCACAGATTTACTTTTCAATAAGAGCTTTTAAAGGTCTATCTCAATCGGGATGGAAAGGATAAATTTCTTGAAAACCTCTCAGCCAAACTCGTCCGCAAGTTCGCATTCAATCGCTGAGGAAAATTTTCAATCTGGAGGCATATGTCTGCTGACGTCATTAGCGTGTACAATAGGATTATGAAGTACGCTTACGCTGTTGAATTTGGGATCTTGAATTTGTTAGCTATGTTATCAGTTCCTCTCTCCCACAAATACTTTTTCACTCTCCAACAATGAATTCAAGAAACTTTCGCTAATTATTCTTCATACCGATGAGATAGACTTCGCCTCTTTCTCGCGCCGTAATTTAGGCACCAGATCTCTGAACCAAGCAATATTGGGGCAAATGGATACCACTTGCAAATTAAACCTTTTTTAAATAGAATGTGAGCGTAAAACTGTGAACCATTTTCAAAATATAGATGGATAAGCTTCTAAAGATGCAGATCTGACTTGAAGAATGACTTTTTAAACTGATGTTTGGATAAGCCTTAATCTTTGTTTGTAAAAGTTTAAGACAATTTTTTTTTCTTTTTGTTTTTTTGTTCTGTTACATAGCGGAAGCAGGAAATGATCAGCAGGGACAGATTATGAATGAAGAACACGCCAACAACGAAGAGGGTAATATATGATGATTCCTTGTGTAATTGCAAATTAAATGACTTCTCTCCAACTTGGTAGTGTTCAATGTATAATGATTTTCCTTTGTTTCTTCTCTTCCTTTTTATTCCCTTTTTTCTCACATTTTCTTCCCATAGGAGAGCAGATTGAAATGCAAGAAATAGAGCACAACGAAATCCCGGAAGTGGAAGCTCCTGAATCGCCTTTTCTGCAACCAGGTCAGTATTCCATCCGTATACTTATTTTCACTGAAACATAATTCCGCAATTAGCTAAGTGGGTAATCAAGTGGGAAACCTCTGAAGCAAATTATTCGTCTCAGTAGTCGTAGGTATTATATCGTGGGTATGAATGTACTTTTTTTTAAATAATTTTGGTAATATGTGATTGATTTCATAGTTTTCAACTCGCATGGCACGTGTATATATTTAAATTAAATCATCTACCACATGTTAGCACTCTTCCTGATTAAAAAAAAAATAAAACATACCACTCTGCTCCTCTTCCGATAATTCTGTTTGTGCATTTTGAGAAAAGAAAAATAGAGGAAGGGCTTCCCGTTATGACATAAACGCCATGAATTTCAATGTAATCACGATAGGCTGATTACTGAAAGAAAAAACCTATAATAAAACTAACTCCTTTGGTCTTTCTTAAGTTACCTTCAACAATTCTGGAGACAGTTCTCCTTACGCACTTTCTGAACCTCACTTGGTTCCCATACGACAGAGCTCTAGTTAATGACTAACAAGTATTCACAATTATCATTCCATGATTTAAGTTTGCGGTTCTACTATAAGGTAAATAACTTAAGCTTGAAAATAATTTTTTTGGTCCATCGACAGCTATGGAACAAGCCTATGGAGGGGATGAGACCCCATCTTCTTCTGGTAACATGTCTTATTAATTGAAATAAAATTCCCCGCCTATTATTTTTTTTTTTTTTGTTATTATTTTTTTAATTTCAAAAATATTAAAACAAGTCATGCAGAATTGTTTTATTCACAAGAGTGGAACTGTAATCATTACAACTGTAAATTGTAACTTCGACTGCTGTTTAAAGTTGTTTCTGAGAATCACAAGATGCTGAGCAAGAAATGATGTGGTTGGAGTTAATGAAAGAAAGCATTGAGTCACATCAACTGTTTTTTGAAAAAGTGTGATTTCAAATACACGTTATCATGCGCATAAACTTGCACATATGAAATAATGTGAGCTGTATAACATAAGCATCATGGCATGGTTTACTCTACTTGTTCTTTTGAAACAGACTATGAGGATGATTTTGACATCCGACCAGCCACTGAAAAGACTGTCGAAGGTAAAGAACTTTTAAACAAACTATGTAAGTCTACCAAACAATAAATTAAGAGGAGCCTCGTACAACCCAAAGTGCTGGCTGGTTCCACTAAGCTGGCTTGTGGTTTATTTATTTATATATCGTTGTATGTTATCCAAAAAAATATTCTATTTCGGTCCCCTGAATGAATTCATAGAAGAAGCTAGGTGGTCACCATCTCCTTTAAGGTCAAAAAAATCTTTCCTCACTAACTGAAAATAATTACTCTTGCAAACTTAAAAAAATAGAGTGAAAGAAATTGGACAAAATTAGACGTATTCATGCCCTACACGCAAGTGCACCAAACACCACTTGCCTCATGCCCGTTTAGGGTAGAAGACTCTTGCGCAATACCTATTAATACACGAGTTGAAAAATTTTCAACAAATGTCGTTTGTTTTAATGATCTTATTACTTACTCATGTCATAATGCACGTAGTTTCAAGTTTACAAGTATTCGATAACTAAATTTCTTCAAAATATGTTTCTCCAGGTCAAAAAGGAGAGAAAAAGCGTGAGCCTGAACAGCCAATTGAAGAAGGTAAACTGCATACAGTTCAGTTTTTTTTTTTTTTTTTGCTTTAATTTTTTTAAACCTTTACAGCTAAATGAGCCAATTTGGTGGCTTCGATCATGGGCCGGGTATTATGAAGTTAGCCTACACAGCAACACTGACAGTTACATAGTGCATTCTATACGTTTCCCTTAAAGTACTCATATCTCATTATAACTAACAACCTTGCTATCACACAGAATCTAAGGAGCAAGTGAAGAGTGAAGAGATTCCAATGCCAAGTGACGAAGGTAAAGGAAATAGAGATTTTGATTGGTTACCCAAGGTGTTAACGCGCTAGATGAATTATTGAAGCATATCTTTTACCTCGGTAGTCCCTGGAAAAAAAGATAATGACTTCTTAAAATGCTCAAGTCAAAGCAGGATTGAACGACTGAAACTAATGTACATTTTATCAAATGCTTTATCTTCTTAAAAAGCTGAAAACCTCGAAGAAGACAAGAAAGTGCTTGAGCCTGACATGGACACGGAAGAGGAAGGTAACATTCCTTATAAGCAGATAACTTGGATTTATCGACCGAGTTGATAATGTAAACTGATCCCCGTGAAGAGTTTCAAAGCTGATGCCTCGAGCGTCAGCCCTACGTCAGAGCGAATGGAGGAATTTAGGTTGTGTGAGTGTTTATATGTGGAAAATGGAGATACGCTATAGGTGAGAACATGGTGACAAGGAATATTAGAGTGAATAAAAAGCGTTTGTTGATACTGTGGGGATCAAGAGTGCCAATTTGAAAGATAATTTTTTTGCTCTAGAGTTTTGCCCCCTTCTGAACTGCCTAGATATAGGGAAAGGCTGTAGACTGCCATGTGATTCCTAGAACGTTCAGGAAGATTAAAGTATCTAGCAACTCGTTTGGATGCGTCTTTATACGTTGCAAAGGTGTTTTAGAAATTGGCCACCTAGTCACCATTCTGTGTCATCAATGTATATCTTTTTGCAACAAGTGCAAGTTATGTTATATATGACATTGGCGGAACTGCAAGCACAACTTAACCTCTTCGTACCGTTATGGAACCTAGTTCTTAAACACTAATCAGCTTAGCCGAAACAGTGCTTATGCACACTTGCTTTTCATTCAGGGACAACTATTACAAAAAAAAAAAAGAATAGTTAACAATGAAACCAGTTAAAGCCAATATTTTCGTAGGTCTTATCGAACACCAATTTCTCGGTTAAAACAACGGCCTCAAACCTAAACTCTACGTCGCTACATTGAAGTATATATCGGTGCTACCGCAATTTATAACCGCGGTCAACTCCTTGTCTAAAATATACCGAGGAAATTTCCGACATGTCTTTGCCTTTTTAGAAATCAAAGTTTTAATTAAAGCCGACGGTTAATGCACTAGTGTGTACAACAAACTTACCGACTTATATTGTTACTTGTTATATTCACCTCCGCACCATTACATGTTAAGAAGACCACTGCCCTTTCTCAGTTTGTTAGACTTCGTCTTTTACGTAGTTATGACTGTGCTTTTTTTCCGACATATCAAAGACAATGTGCCAATAGCTATTCTATTCTGTCGTTCAAGCGGGCCACCACCACAACCAAAAAATTGATCGACTGTCAGCACCACAAGAGTCACAGAAGTAAATTACCGATTGCATTCAATTCACTCCCACATTTCAAAGCCATCAGTTAAATACATCATTCTTAAAAACTTAAAATTTCTTTAAAATGATTCAGACTTTTACTACCTTGGCGCAACCACCACCTATTTCATTCAAACGCAGCAAAAACAAACGATCCATCATGTTCAATGATCATTTCACGTGGAAGCAGAGAGACCACTGGGTGACCGATTCTGAGAACACCGTAGCGAAGTAGGAAGTAGAAGGACAAAGACGGAAAACTCTGAAATATTTTTTTTATTAATTTATTTCAAATCGGTATAAACGAAAGCTGTGGTTTGTGTCTATGTAAACACACACACACACCACAATCTCCCCATTCCCTCTGACGAAGGGCTAATGCTTGAAACGTCAGCCTTGAAACTCTTTCCGGTGGCCAATTTATATTATTAAATCAGGTAATGAAACCAAATTATGTATATTACTCGCCGAAAAAGCACCACAGTTTTTTTTTTAATTACCCCCTCAACTCATTCCTTATAATTAGCCAACATCGACTCAGAGTGGTCATAAGGTGACGCAAAACCAGTCCAACGTATTGAATTAACTGAATTAACTGTGACTGAATTAAGAAATGAAAGAGAACACTTAAGTTTTATTACACTTCGTAACATCGAGGAGCCAAAATCTGTCTGACATCTGTGGAGACGCTTTACAAATATTTTTGTAAAACATAGCTGCCGTGTGGCATATGTCATTAAATAAAAATAATGATCGAAATATCGTGTACCAGATTATAGTAGCTTAATAGTCATCTTTTTTCGTTTTCCATCCAGGGGAAGATGAGGAGTTTGATCTTTTATGTCCTCTACTTTAGTTCTCTATTTTCGTTCCAAGGTAAATATTTATCATATATCCCTCAGCAATTCTGAATACTAATGACTGAAAGCTTGCGGAAAACAAAGCTTGAAAAAGAAATTGTCTTTTGATTGAGTTCTTATCAAACTTTTGGAATTAGTCTCATACTTGAGAAGTAGTGTAAAAATCTCTGACTTTTGTTTCTGATGCCTTGCCGTTCATATGCTGGGAAAAGTGACTCCTGATTGCTTGAACCCTCAGGTTCTTGTACCTCGCTAAAACCTGAATCAACTGATTTTCTTTCCCACTCCAACAATGTAACACTTCCTTACATTCTTTAAGCCTGTGATGACTGAAAAAAAAGGAAAACTGCATCTGCAGTGATTTAAGCTGCTTCTGGCGTAAAAGAAAACAATGTGATTCGTAAAAATTATAATCTCAGCCTGCTGCTTGTGGTTTTGCAAACCAAAACGGTTTTATCCTGATTCTGGTGATTGCTTGAACTATCAGGTTCTTATGCCTCGCTATAACCTGAATCAACTGATTTTCCTTCCCACTCAAACAATGTAACACTTCCTTATATTCTTTAAGCCTGTGGTGACTAAAATAAAAAGAAAAACTGCATGTGCAAGGATTTAAGCTGCTGCTGGCGTGGAAGAAAGCAGTGTGATTCGTAATAGTTATAATCTGCTGCTTGTGGTTTTGTAAACGGAAACGATTTTATCCTGATTTTGGTGATGTACGATAAGTAAAAATATGAGCATACCTGCCTGCTGACCTAACCTTACCACCCAAGTTACTGATTAATAAGATGAGTTAGTGTAATCACCTTAGATGATAATGTTAAATGTTCTCCGTTAGAGTTTCTAATTAACAATCTGGTTGATGGGCCAACTGGTCAATTGACTAGTAAGCCGTCAGATTACATCAACTGTTTGAGCTGGCTGAAAGACGGTCTCATAATCTGCCTGACTGTCTGCCAAACTGGATGATTGTCTGTCTGCTTTATTGTCTGCCAGACTGTCTGCTGGACTGTTTTTCTGACTGTCTGCCTGAACCTGTACACAACTGTCTGCCTGAATGTCTATGTGATTTTCTGCCTAACCTTTTGACGGACTGTCTGCCTGACTGTTTGCCTGACTCTCTTTTATACTGTCTCTCAGACTGCCAGTAAGACTATCTGTCTGACTATCTGCTTAACCAGCGGGCATGGAGTGATTTATTTTCAAGGTGCCTGTGGTTTAGACTGCCAAAGCCAAATGAGCGACTAACTTTCTGGTTGGTTGTTCTTCATGCATTGATAAATTTGTTTTTTTTCTCTTTCCTTTAGTAAAAGAGACCTTCATGGTTGGAGAAAAGAACAGAAGGATTTAAGTGATAGAAAAAGCAATTCTAGTAATAATTATGTAGTAATTAGAAAAATTATGTCCATCTACTGATCGTTTTTATTGAAGTTATTTGCTATCATTAGTAGTATACATGATTTACTTTGAGGGAGAAGCAATTCCTCAGTGGTTTTAGATATGAATTTTAACTGATTTTCATTGTAATGTTTTCGGCTTCATTAGGCTTACTCGTAGTTTAGAGGGAATTTAAAGTTTTAAAGTCTATGAATAGCTTCCATTTAGAGTACCTTGTACCTCAGTTTCTTCAGTTTTCCTAAAACCGTAATTTTAAAAAAATGACATACATCATAACCAAAGCAAATGTTTAGCATTTAGATTATGCTTGGAAGTTACGTTTCTTAGTATCTCTATTTTAGGAAACAAACAAACAATAAAAAAATAAAATTTAGAATCATTTAGAGGCACAGACGTCAATTACTGGATATTTAGTAGTATATTGACGATCTTATGGTTCGTTTTTAGAATTCTGATGGTCTTATTTACGAGTATTTCTAACTGAAATCGCTTTCAGCTTGCTTCATTTATGAAATCTCCTTAATTTAGAGAAGAACAAAGAAGTTTGGAGGTGTACTGATTTTAAAAAAGACTAACGGGCTTAAATAATAATAAGAAGAGATTTGGCAGTAAAACATAAATTTAAATAAGTCATTTCTAGGTTCTTGACTAATTCTGGGAGAGTGTTTCATTTTGAGTCTAAAAAAAACCAAAGCACTTAGTATTCGACGATAGAACTTAGACAGTTGTGTGGTTCAAGATTTCCAATGGCAGATAATTATTAGCATCCTGACAATCTCATTTCTTATAGTTTTTTTTTTGTTGTAACTTTTTCCGAGCAATTAGTTAATAGGAGTTACGGTTAATGTTATTTAGGGCTGGAGATTATATCAAGGAACTTGAAAAAATCATGGTCTGGACTTTAGCTACGGGGGATTCGGCAGTATAATAACAACAATCAAAATAGCCTAATTCCACAGCACCTTTGGCGAGTTATCAGGGTAAATTTCGAATTTTTCTTTTTTTTCAACAGTATCTCTAGTTGCAAGAGAAATTAATACAAAAGGGACAAAAAGAAGAACAATTTACTGAATAAGACATCGCTAATCAATGTTTCAGTTAGCAGTTTATTAAGTTATCTAAGTAGTTCATTTCTAGAATTATCATAACTCGTTTTCGAGCATTATAGTAACTAATATGAGGGAAAGTGACGTCTATTCTCGCTATGTTAGGACGTTTGTCATGAGTATAGATTTATCAGATAACTTAGAAAAAAGTTTGGGTACGCAAACAAGCTTTAAGATATGTAGTGGGACAAAAATAAACAGGGTTAGACATCGCTTATTAGACGTTTTGTAGTGCATCGATGATCTAAATAGCCCATTTATTAGAATTTTCATAACTCGTTTGCGAGCATTATAATCATTAAGACTTAAAAAGACGTTCGGAGATATTACCCTTATACAATCGATATTTCACTCCAAAAAAAATTAATAATAATAAAAAAGGTCTAAGAATGTCACTAAATTAGATATTTGGTAGTGTGTTTAAGCCTAAATTGTAGTTAATTTTTAGAATTTTTTAACTCATAATGAGAATTCTAGTTCATTGTAGTACGTGATATTCAAATTATTTCATAGCCTGGTTTAAATGTGATCATCAAACAAGGTTTTTACAGTAGAGAGGGAAATGGCACGGAGTAAGAACTTTTTCCAAGTTAAGGGGTTAACAATAAGGGGATCATGTTTACTGTAAATCAGAGCTTTCAATAAAACACCTTTTAGACCTTATCTTGAGTCTGATATATAAAAGAAAAACAAACAAACAAACAAAAAACCAACAATAAAAGTTTTTTAAGTCTCGTTATTGATGCGTTACAGGATTACAGTGGTCTTCAAGTGAGAAGGTGAGCAGACGGCCCTGAATTTCAAATCAAGCTTTACTTATGATATATTTTTTAATTGACTGACTAAAATTTATCGAAAAAATGTTGTCCCTTTACGGCTCTTTTCAGGCGAGCGAAGACGAGTGGAAGGGAGTGCCTTGCTACTCACGTGAAACCAGAACAATGGGATTGTTGGAACTAGGCTGTTGGATAAGCCTAATGAAGATATCAAAAAAAACTACACTTATTTTTTCTACAGTCGAAAGCTTTAGTCCAATTGACAAGATGATTCCAACGGTGTTCCACGTCAGCCGCTGTAATGAATTTGTCTAAAAGAGCCATGAGCCACATGGATGTTCCCGGTCAGTGATCAACGCAGTGAATGCAGGATAACATAAGATGTAACAACTTCATTACAACCTGGTCCATTTACTATTTTAACTCCTGAAAGTACATTCTGTTATTCCATCAACTTACAAGTTTCTTTAGGTTCCATGAAATAAAAGGAAAGGTCACCCTATGAAGCATTTTACTGCACGGTTCTAAAGCAAAAGCCTTGAATTGATCGAATCGTAACACTAGTACTTCTGTGAAAGGGATCAACAGTTAATCTATCTCTACAAATATTATTACATTGTTAGGCAAACTACTGAACCTAAACTACTCATGGCTAGATGTCCAAAATCTTGGACAAACACATGTAAATAGAGTGGTAAGAATTTGAGCACCTGATTTACATAGCGTTTCATGAGAAAAACATAAACTTTACCAAGAAAGGAAAATCGCTGGTTAGTTTTTGAAACTTACCATGGAAAAATGACAACTGGCACCGTCGGGGACAGTTATCACATCCACCTACAGGTGAAATGTCTTAAGAAGAGTATGAAATTAATTTTCCTCAGCGTTGCCTCCCTGATTGCGGTCCTTAAGGTCTCTAAAGAATCCACAAATGATCTAGCAGTGACAAAGGAGCAGAAACGAAATAGAAAAGATTCAATTAGCAGAGCGATGGGTCTGCTCTTGGGTTTTAGACAACCTTTTGCCGTCGTTAGCTAACCACAACGAAGGAGAATGTCGAAAGTCATTCGCATCTTTCAACTTGGCATTGACATGTGATAGTTAAATGGAAATCCTCTGACTTTAGCAAGGTGAGCACATCAGCTTACTCGAAAAATCCGCAGAAGAAATGAAAGTTAATTTTTGATTTTGATTTGGCCAGCCATCCGCATTGCGTTTTGTGGAACACCTTTACTTCCGTGATACAAAGGTAATTCTGTTTAATAATCGGTAATATCATGAAGGGGCCCTTTGAGTTTAAGGTCTTGACATCAAATCGTCAGTTGAATATAGAGTGAAATTGTTTAAGGAATATAGTCATCTGATCATCGCGGTAGGGATTTAACATTATGTTTTCAGAATCTCACGTAAATTATGCCTCGTACGATTTCAAAGCTAAATCTTCTATTTAGCTACAATTCTGGGACATATCAACACTTGAAAATAATATTTACCATGTTAAAAAAGGGTCCCCAACATCGCGAAACCCCGTGTGAAGTCAGAAAACAACCATACCTCCCGTCGCGTTTGGGAAGTTTGAAGGTTTTTCAACTCACAAAAATAGTTTCGTCGTTTAAAAGAACTACAAACTCATTTTTTTTCGAAACGAATGTCATTTGGTATGATTGTCTTTTCATGTTGAGGTCTACCTCAATCGGTATAGAAGGGAGAAAAAATCTCGCGGCTTTTTTCGACGGGAACTTTCTGCCGGCGTGAAACTGCACACGTCATGTTATGGTTGTGCGGCCTTGTGGTAATCAAGGGGAATTTTACCATGCTAGCTCCCCCGGAAAAAGGTAAGCCTAGCGCGCTACGTTTAACAAATAGAGAAGCCTTGCCTGTGCTCTGTTCTGCTGCAAAGCACACAGGAAGAAAGAAGCGTGAGGAGAAATACGAGATATAGTCGACTGATTCTCCCCACCTCTTGAGTGCACTAGCCACTTCCTATGTGCTTTACAACAGAACAGGGCACAGTCATTCTTTCTTTGTTTTTATAACAAAGAATACGTCCGACTCCCCTCACATTGTTTTCAATTTTAAAACAAACAAACAGTGTTGACAACTCTACAGTCTCATAAAGCAAGCTAAAATAAGCCAATCAGAATCCTTTTAGAATGGTTCAAATAATCACATTGGTTGAACAAAACTAAAGCTGTCAAAAATGTCAAACCATTAAAGTTCTCAATCTGCAGGAGTTTACAAACTGAAATAGTTCGGTAGGTCAAACTTAACACGTTTTTTAGCTCACGCGAGTTTTTTCAAATGAAAATTAAAGAAGAAACTGCTCAAAGCATGTTTTTAATGAATGAACGGCGACCGAATTCACAGGAACATAGAAATTACTCGGAATGACAGCACCGTAAAACTCGGTTGTTGCTGAAGTGGCCTCCCATTCAACGCATTGGAAAGGATATGAGAGAAAACTTTTAGTTGTTACTAGATGGGCGCCCGATGTAATTTCTGAGGCTTTCTTCACTGCGATGACCGGAGATTGTCATGATGATCTAGCTGCGATGGACCTCAGCATAATGACAGTCGCTGTGACACCGTTATGATTAATTTATGTTTAATTTTTATGCCATATGTAAACTTGCAAACTCACTGAGTGTGAAAACCTTCAAAACTCAGACTTTCCATTACGTTTTCTCTTTGAGGATTTCCGTCTCTGTTCACGTCATTATGACGCAAATTATGGCGCCTGCCATGTTTATAAACTT
The DNA here is from genome assembly GCF_964200805.1 of Pocillopora damicornis. Taxonomy (NCBI): domain Eukaryota; kingdom Metazoa; phylum Cnidaria; class Anthozoa; order Scleractinia; family Pocilloporidae; genus Pocillopora; species Pocillopora damicornis. Next base: position 19,646,044 of record NC_142670.1, read on the forward strand.
TTGGTTGGTTCTTCTGTTTCTATTTGCCAGCTCGCTTGTTCCGAAATTTCGCGAGCAAAAAAAGCTAAAGAGAAGTCCGGGAAATGGTCAAACATGATACAATTTGGCAGGAGGGGTAAATTAAATTTTTATTTCTTCATACTAAACGATTGAGTCTGAGATTTAGTCATTCAAAAAATTTGCATGATCTAATAATACTCTGCAGAAATACACGCAAAATTTAACACAGTTTTTTTAATTTTTCTTTCTTTCTTTCTTAACGTACGCGTGAGCCTGGAGCTAATCCAAAGTAATGAAACGCTAGTTCATTAAACGAAATTTAGCAAATGAATTCGATAAATTTTTCTTTTGTTATTTACCAATAGTGAATATGAGATGAGCAAGTTGGTACAAAAGGGTAATTTAATTTTATCAACTGAGTTTATAACGTGAATTGGCCACCGTAATAAGTTTAACAGCTGGCGTTTTGAGCGTTAGCCCTTCGTCAGAATGGTTGGAAATTAAATCCAATTGTTGACCTACATTGTGGTAAATAACTAGTTAGCAGTTACAATAGCACGTGTTTAAAACTAAATTAAACAACTGAACGACTAGATTACGCGCGTTTTAAATTAAACGTTTTACTCGACAAACATTGAGATAACTATTGCGATATATAAATTGACACGGAGCGCGCGCGTAACATTTAACACAAACAGCGCTTACTTTTAAACTTAACAGAATCATTAAATAAAATGAATGTTCAGCCAAACAGTTGTAGCAGAGAAGAAGCGTTAAATAAGTTAAGGTTGGAGAAGTAGTGCTAAACCTCTTTCCAAAAAAAAGCAAATAAAAAAAAGAGCTCTGTAAATATTGAATTGTACGTGGTCCGTATGGCTTTCTGTGACAAAATAAACGAGCTCCTTATGCGAATAAAATTACTGTCATTTTCCTTCAACGTTTCAGGTGAGTTCATAATATTACTAAAACTACTTTCTTGAAAAATTACTGGGGTGACCTGGCTAGGAGTTTATTTTAAAAAAAAGAGGTCAACCACAGAGAAGTACAGGACAGACAGTAGACTCTTACACAAGTTTATTGGACTAAATCATGTTATCAGGCTAGCAGACTTGTTACAACACTTGCGGTGAAGACTAAAAAGGAATGCACGGTCTGTCCAAGCTGAGGAAACGAGCTAAACTATAAATCTGACGACAGAAAACATTACTAACGATCGTGACTGACGTCTGATCTTGGCTCCGGGGATGAGAAAACTCCAAGTTGTAGAAAGACTCCGAAAGACTCCCACAAAACTCCTCTTTGCTCCAGGGAAAACGCCTTAAAACTAAAATGTTCGCGTGAAAAAATGCCTAATACACTTCTATGACTTAAAGGAAACTCAACTGACATAACTCTTTGTGCGGCTAGCCAAAGGATGTTTTATAATCGGGCAATCAAAACGAAACAAGGCTACATTTTAAGAAAGCAAAACGTCATATAATGTTCTAAAGCGTTCATTGTACAGCAATGCGCCACGAGATAAACTCATTAAAGCCACTAGAACTGTGGAAATACACGAAGGAAATGGGTGAAGATTCGTAGCTTAGAGTTTCACAACTAAACATTATAAGATTTGCCTCTCTGATAAATAATCACAAGTATATGGGAAAACTAAAACATTCAGTTGCCATACCTGACTCCAGCGTTTCAAATCTGCCCATTGAATTGCGTCTTTATCAATTAAAGGACCTTTAGTGGAAAAGGGCGCGTACTTGCTGCGGTGTTGTAAGGGAAAAACTTTAGTTAAAGGGGTCGTACTAATTGGAAGTTTTTTGTTTTTTTCATCGTAGTTGATTTTGTTGTTTCTTGGATTATTCTCCCATTCCACAAACAGTTTTTAGCAAAGATCCGAAAAATACCTTCACTCTTAGCATTACAGCATCTTGGTCTTTAATTTTTAATCGTAATTTATCTTACAGGAAAGTGCGAGATGGTGGTAAGGACGATGCGATTCTGTATTTTAATGACACTGTGCTACGTGTGAAAATTTTCGCTCAAGAATGCAAAAAAGGATGAGCATGCTATTTTTGGTCTGATGCTTATAAGACATATCTTCAAAAAGTTGAAATCGTCGATTGCAGTCGAATGTAATCAAGTGTGTAACGATGATTTTCAATTTCACAGCTTCAATTACTTAATTTGGGAGAAATTAAGTGAACTGAAAATCTGGACTAAGGAGGCCAGACCAGAGAACTTTTTGTTAAATTCTGAAAGATTTTATATCAGGAGTAATAAGAAGAGAGGTGAGTTTCATTGCACAAAAGGACTTAACACTGAGTTCAAAACTTTCTAGGCTATTATAGGTCTTGGTTGGTGAAATTTAAAACACCATAGACAAAAGACAAGATATTACTCCAAATTTATACTTTCGAAGGCAAATTGTTTTCGTACTTGCAGTACTTTCAAATGTGTGCGATTTGAGAACAACAATCGAAAATAAAATTCAACCTTTTATCATTTTGAAACCTTATGTAACAAGTTGACGGCACAGCTCGTAAAAATACTAAGTGATACTATACACCAAAACGGCTAGAACACACAAGTTGCAAAAATAACGAGTTAAACTTACTAAGCTAGGAATATATTAATTATACAATCAAACAATGGCCTCAGAGAAGTTATTAGTATTAATTATAAAGCTTTGTACTTCGTGAAAAAAACACAGTTGACGTCGTAATTTACAGACCCGACAACATACAATAAAACATTTAGTTTCCTACCAGCACTACTCGATGACCATGTTTCACCTAGAATATTAGCAGCAGAGGTAAGGTGGACATTACGTTGAGCGGCATACCTTGAGCAATACAAGAAAAAGTGTTTCACCGATTCAGAGTGAAAACTGCACCCGCAAATAGGCGACACACAACTATTAATTTTGAAAAGATATTCTCGTAGGCAAGAAAACCCAAGTCAAAGGCGGGTGTGATTAACAGATGAGTACCTTGTAAAAGAACAATCATATAACCTACTGTAAGTATGCGGGAAGAAAATTGACCGAGTTTTTGCTTTAAAAATGGGAAGTGTAATATATTAAGTACCCTCTAGGGTTACTGAGTATGTACCAGAATACATTGCGGGAATAAAGTTGTGTTGAAGCGGCCATGTTGTTGACCTCGTGTTCACTAGCAATATATTACAGGAAGAGATACAGAGTTTCGGACATCTAGGTCCGTAGAATTCCAGCCAGTGATTGCTGATGGAAAAAAACTTTTGAAACGTAGAATTTGTACATTGAAGTTGCTATACTAAGAGTCTCCCAAGCAAGTTCATCATGTAACCTCGCAGAGCTGGTTCCTTGCATGGCTCCTGTTACCACCCTTGCAGCTTCCTTGAGGCCATTTCAGTGTTCCCTTAGCGTCAATGAACTGTAAATACATCATTTAGTTTTCAGTTAAGTTAGGTTTTTCATGAATTTTCAATTTCAGTTACCTTTGCCCCCTATTTTATAAGAGTCTTAACCACCCAAGAGCTCTCTTTGTGCAAACATTTTTTTTACAATTTTTATTTCTAACGTATTTTATCAATAATATTGTAAAAGAAGTAATTTTTTTTGGTAGTAGCGAAAAGAAGACAAGAAAGCTATCACATACTGTATGTGATATTTCCATCGAAAGATAACAGGTAAATTAATTTAGTTTGCTCCTTACCTTAGTGACGTGGATTGAGATCCTGCATGAAGGAGAGTGGTGAAAACTTTTGTGACTTGCTTTATTATTGATTGTGTGGATGTAATTTTAAGAACAATGCGGAATAAATATTATCATTTTACTCAAGCTAGAACTGTGTCGGAGAGAGACTTATCGTTGAGAGCAAAACATATGAGGTAAGTTGAGGTAAAAAGTACTCGTAGATGTATTAGATATTATCAACCGGGTGATTGGAAGGCTTCTAACTACATTAATTACCTTTTTCGTTTACTTTCAAGTCATCAAATAAACTGTGTTTGCTTAGTGGCGCTCATAACTCGTCAAGACCAATCTTTAAAAAAAAAATTCTCTTGATGCTTTAAAATCTTATGGCGCACGTTGGAGTGCTTTTTCGCAAAAGCTAGGCAATACATGATTCTATGATCATGAGTTGACAGTTCATCGTTAGGAGCAGCAGTTTTACTGTTTCTGGGTTTCTAACGTTTAACATCGCTTGAATATTCTTCATTTAATAAAGTGAAACATCATCTGGTGTCCAAATCGGGCAGAAGTGCGACATGAAATTGGCACTGAAGAAAGTCTGACGTTGTGTTTTACTTATTGAATGCGCAGAGAAAAGAAATATCCAGCGCATCCGTTTCTTGAAGACAAAAAAAAAAGAAGAACCCAAAAAATAGACCTGAAATATTCATAATGAGTGTCTCAGACAACTTCTAGTGTTATGCTATTAACTTTCTTTTCCTTTTGAAGCCGACATTCTATATATCCATATATATCATAGCTCATTTCTTCTCTGTCCAATGAGTGACAAAATTTTCGCATTAAAGTTAACTTTATTTTGAAACCAAAACTTGAACTGCGTTTGGATGACAGCTCTTTCTTTGCAGGACAGCTCTTTCTACTTTGTCCAATTGATCCCACCCTTTTGAAAACCTTATTTTGAAAGCAAAATCAAAGAATTAAAGGTTGACAGTACAAGTTTTTCCTCTTTTTCGAACGGTGACATCAATTACACGTTACACTAAAGGCTGTCTTTAACCTTTTGATTACTTTTTTTAAAACTAAAACTAAAGAATTCGGTTTGCAGTATATAGCTTTATAAAATAGAATTTCTGATCAGGAATACAATTCCTCTGAAGTAGCCTTGTTAACCAAACTTATGCAAATTGAAGGATTCCTAACTTCAATAAAACTTGCGACTGTGGCAAAAGACATTAGTTGCTATTAATCTAATTTTGGAATTACGTCCAGGAAACCTCACCTCCAAATCACTCCAAGCTAATCTCCTCTGGAAACTTTACATTCATGATTCAAGCTTTAAGCTAAAGAAATCGTCGGCGCAATTTCTTAGTGGAACAGGAATGTTGAATCATCAACCATACAAAATTGACAATTGTTTTAAGTTTATTTTGACTCAAGAAGTTTGTAAATCATTCGCTTTTGGCCCCCGTGCGTCACAAACATTTCTGGTGTTCTCCAAAAATCCTGCGTGGGTCATTACGCAGGTAAACCGATAGAAAGTGGGCTATATTGCTTAAAGATACCTCAATTGCAGTTCAAGTCGTAATCCAATCGTGAAAGGTCATTATTAGAACATCTGGCCGTATTTGCATACATAGTTAGATTTCTATGGTAACTTCTGGAAAGAGATCTGCTAAACTCACCAGGAACGTTTATATTCTC